>NW_015165914.1:17963-27738 GCF_001447785.1 Gekko japonicus
GTGTGTGTGTGTGTGTGTGAGAGAGAGAGAGAGAGAGAGAGAGACTCAGATGGGAGGGGGGAGTCCTGCGCATCATGGGTTAATGGGAGTTCGAACCCATATGGTCTTATTCCTAGACCACCGCTCTAACCACTGCGCCTCGCAGCCATGCCTGTAATTCTAGCCAATTTGCTGATCTTACACACCAAGCGTCTGTTAATGAAATGGGCCTCTTCATGAAGTGAGCAAGGCCTACATACAAATACCTTTGCTTGCAAACATTTTAAAAAGGGGGTGGGCTATTCACCTGTGTTGATACCAGTATTATTGTTGAGTAAAGGGAATAAGAGAGCAATTGTGAAGAATATTGTTTTTACAAAGCCAGATTTTCTCCTTCCCCTTTGTTTGACCGCTTAAATGCGCCCAAGAGTGGGCTTTTAAACCTGCTGAGACTCTTGACTCCCCCTCCTGAAATCTGAACCCTCTAAGAAGGCTGCCCAGTTTTCATATGGGGAGAGACCCTTCATCTCCATGCGATGGTCTTTTATGTCTGAGCTTCTTGCCCTCTGAAAATCTGAGCATTCGTGACCTCTCGGGAAGCCGGTTTTGAAATCGTCTTCTGTTTCTCTGCCCTTAGTGAGACGCTTCCCGTGGAATACCTTGGCGGAAAACCTCTCTGCATGAACCAGTACTACCAGATCCTCTCTTCCTGCCGCATCCCCGGCCCCAAACGGGATTCCGTGGTGAACTACGCAAAAGGAAAGAAGCCCTCCACCCACATCACCGTGGTCCACAACTTCCAGGTACCCAGGCGTCAAAAGACCGGGCGGGGGGGGGTGGTTTCTACCCACCATGTCCTTGCAAGGAAGATTTGATTCCTCTGTCCCCTCACCTGGGACCCTGGAACAAATCCCCTTCTGATAATTTAACCAAGACTGGGCTTGGACTCACGGACACAGCAGAACACACCAATGAAAACAACCGGCTTTGTTGAAACAAATTAGAAAAGTGGTTCAGACTTAAGACACTGGCCCGTTCTACATCTAGCATTCGTTCCCTTGTTTTACCAAACTCACACTGGAACAGAAAAAGATGCAGCTCAAAACCACATTCCAATACCCCGGGCCAACGCTGTACTGTCTGCAGAGTCGCCCCTGTACAGCCATAAATCTATGCAGACAGTACCATAAAACCAAGAGATCAAAGGAAGTGAAACTGGCATGCAGTGTGGAGGCTTCCATAAAATCCCACAATCAAAGAAAGTGAAAGTGGCATGCAATGTAGAACGGAAATATATCACAGAGGAGGCGAAGTGTGGATCGTCTACAAAACAAGATACTTGGAAATCCCCATAGAGAGGCAGCATTCCTTGCCTCCTTTATTTGGTCATTAAAAAAACCAAACCTTTCACCAAGAGGTGAGGTTGTCGGCGTGGTTCCTCCCTTCCTCGTGTTCTGTTTTCACGACAGTCTTCAGAAGAAGGTTTGGCTGGCCCGAGTTCCCCCAGTGAGCTTAATGGCAGAGTGGGGATTTGAACCCAGGTCTTTCCCCCAGCCATAATCCAACAATTCGAGACCCGAGTGTGCCGCATGACGGAGTGAGCTCCCGTCTCTAGCTCCAGCTCCTGCCAACCTAGCAGTTCGAAAGCAAGAAATTGCAAGTAGATAAATAGGTACCACTTTGGTGGGAAGGTAACAGCGTTCCGTGCGCCTTGGTGTTTAGTCATGCCGGCCACATCACCACAGAAATGTCTTCGGACAGCGCTGGCTCTTCGGCTTTGAAACAGAGATGAGCACCGCAACCCTAGAGTCGGATTCGACTGGCTTTCGAACAAGGGAACCTTTACCTTTACCTAATCCAACACTCAGAACCACTTCAGACACCACTGGTATTGGATTTCAATAACCTAATGATCATTATACTGTGCTGGCTCACAGAGCTCTCTTGTCCTGGAGGCTCTCCAGAACCCTAGCCTGAGCATTTATTTATTTTTTAAACGTAAGGGCATTCTGTGGAAATGGGGCAGGTCAAGTTGGAGGGATGTTTCGCAGGCTTTCTGTTTTGTTCCAAGCAGAAGCAGCATGGCCTGTGACGGAGCGCCTTGTTGCGACTGATGGTTCCTTTCGATTAGCAATAATCGCGCCTCGGATTAACCTCATTGGCTACGATACTGCCACTGCGCAAACTTACTTTAGCTGAAAAAATTGTATGATTCTTTTATTAACACTATTTTACTTCACTAATGTTATTAACTCCTGTTAATGTTTTTATACCATTATTCCCATGTTATTACTGTTTTAATCCCTTTTATATCAGAACTAGAAATAAGGCCCGTTGTGGAAATAAATACAACGGGAGCTAGAAAGAGGCTCTGGGAGAGGGCTCTGGCTTTGGGCAAACAGTGTCAGTCTGCTTTTAAAACATGAACCTGGGACCTGCACACCACCAGAATACGGTATGTTATGCAACTGAAAATTCCAACTGCCTTGCGGGGGGGGGGAGTTTGAGGTGTGGAATGGACTGAAGTCCAATCAGCTTCCATATGCAAAAGACCAGGTTGTCGCAGCAGTTGTGGTGTGGGCGGGACCCGGGCTTTGCCTTCTGATTGGTGGCGATATAGGCTGAGGAGCAGTGCCATCAGCCATACACTAAGGGAGTGCATTTTAGAATTAGAACTTTGGCACCCACTATTCAATTATATATAAGGAGAGATTCTACTGTTTTACCGGCTCCTGCCGCAATAAATTAGATTGATTGGTCGATGGTTCCTCTCCCTCCTCTCCAGTTCTTCGAGCTCGACGTTTACAGGAGTGACGGCAGTCCTTTGACCACCGACCAGATCTTCCTCCAGCTGGAGAAGATTTGGAATACTTCCCTCCAAACCAACAAGGAGCCCATCGGGATCTTGACCACAAACCATCGCAACAGCTGGGCCAAGGCCTACAACAACCTCATCAAAGGTCTGTCGCCTTGCCCTTGGAAGAATCCCCAGCAGTGTAGCTGTCCCCACCCTCACCAGCGACAGGGTTTTCTGGGCTACCACTGTGCTGGGGAAGGAGACCTGCTAGATATATAAGAAGAAGAAGGGCACTTCCTTCAGTGGAGTGGAACCTTTCTGCCTCCAGGGCAGACCGTGGAGTTCCCTGAAATGGTCTCCCATTTCTCAGGAGCAGCATTTTGCAGAGATCGCTGAGATGGGGGTGGGGAAAATGTTCTGTTCCCCTGACAGGAGCAACTTCCCTTAATGGAAAACGGAGTCTGGATTTCACGCTTTGGGGGAAGGAGGAGAACAGGGACAGGCCCCACGTCACTTTCCTGGCAGATTTTGAGCCATCCTGGTAGTGATGTTACCAGATGTAATCAGATTGTGTTATCAGAATGTTGGCATTTGGGACAAAACTTGTTGTCATCTATTTTCCCCCAACACAAATTCAATCGTTCAAGCTGACATTTAAATTGATGCTCCGTTTGCTTATAATCGGCGTATAGTAAAACTGCCTGAACTGCTGGCTGTGGAGGGTCAGTAGTTCAGCAGTTCAAGACCCGAGTGTGCCGCATGATGGTGTGAGCTCCCATCTCTAGTTCCAGCTCCTGCCCATCTAGCAGTTTGAAAGCAAGAAATTGCAAGTAGATAAATAGGTACCACTTAAGTGGGAAGGTAACAGCGTTCCGTGCGCCTTGGTGTTTAGTCATGCCGGCCACATGACCACGGAAATGTCTTCGGACAGCGCTGGCTCTTCGGCTTTGAAACGGAGATGAGCACCGCAACCCTAGAGTCGGATTCGACTGGCTTTCGAGCAAGGGAACCTTTACCTTTACTTTTACCTTTAAAACTGCCACGCAAGAAAGAAATAGCACAGGGAAAGTAGCAAAGAAGATAGATTTGGCAAGAAAATTCACAGCCAACATGTAAGAAAACAAAAAGCAAGTAAAAATGTTGTATTCGTAATGATATTTCCTCATTTCTAGTTGATGGTGATTCTCAGTTTAGAATATTACTTAAAGTGTTTATTAGATGAATATATTAAATGCATATATTGTAACCTGCACAACAGCCCTGTAATGCAGGACAGTATATTATCTCCTTATTTATTTATTTATTGCATTTATACCCCGCCCTCCCCGCAATGCATATTGGAGGTGGAGAGACAGGCGGAGTGGGGGCAGCTTGCCAAGTGAATTCATGTTAGAGATGAGATTAAACCAGAATTCCCCGATTCATGTTCTTGGCCTCAGGGTGCCATCAGCTCCTGAAAGCAGCCATTCCAGACATCGTGTGCCTTGGGAGAGCTGCTGTGGTGCCATGAGAAATGAATACATTAAACAATTTCAGGCTTCTGTGAGCCCCAAAACCCCAGCCTGTGAGGAGAATGCCAGTCGCCTCTCTGCATGATTCATTCCTCTGGTTTTGCAGTCTTTCAGTCAGCCTCCGCTGGGGGCAAGCAATCCTAACACATTTTTACTTTGGCTGTGGCTGGGTCGGTCAGTCAGTTCCAGTGCAGATGCCCAGTGGAACTGCATGCTTTTGGAAGAGGCTGCATGGTGAATCTCTGCATGAGTTTCTGCATTCGGCATACTTTCTTGCGATCAGAAGGTCCACCTAGAACAGGCAGAAGCAAAAGTGGGAGCTCGTCTGTGGGAGCGTCTGAGTTGCACACTCTAAAACAAAACCTTTGGTGGTCTGCTCAACCGTGACACTCACGAGGTGAACTTGGGCAAGTTGTTCCCTTTCTGCTTGACCTGCCTGACAGGGTTAGTGTGCGGATAAAATATAGTTGGGTAGACTCATGTTCCTTGAGCTCTTTGAAGGAAGAACGAGATGAGCATGGAATACAACAAATAATCTGGAACTCAGGTAGGTGCCTGATTCCTGGCAAGGGGGGCGTGGCGACGTCGATGAACATGGCAGTCGCTTCATCTACGAGCTCCGTCTCTCCCCTCTTTAACAGCACTTCACAGAACCGAATCGATCATACTGACTGACAGGGAATGGGTAAGAACGATAGCCCAAAAACGACATCCACAAAAATACCTCTAAAATAGGCTCAGAACTTTTTTACCCCTCGAAACACGAAAAAGGGGCGAATTAAATCAGGCCCGGAAACTCACAAAATGGTCGCTAATCAATCTCTTGTGTCAGAAACGGCCACCTCCCCCTTACTGGCACAAATGGAAAAGAGACTTACGGCTAACACGATGCTGTCTATCCAGCCACTTAAAGATCAGTTAAATGATATTCAAAACGCGCTGGAAAAAAACAGCGGGAGCGGCCGAATCCGCGCTAAACATGAGCATGATGTTAAAAGAAAACATCAAAGAACTCCAATCATTAGAAATGAATTTGAGAGAACATATTTTAATGTTAGAATCGCAAGTCCGGCAATTGAACGTGAAATTTAGAGGGGTCCCAGAGGGAGAGGAGGCAAACGGAGACCTGATCTGCTTTATAACAACATGGCTGGCGTATGTCTTTCAACTAGAAGACGGGGTAGCTCCCGTCATTATTAAAGCATACAGGCTGGGCCCGGCTACCAACCCGAAACACCGGGGTCCTAGAGACATCCTGGTTCAGTTTGCCGACAACCACACACGACAGCAAATTCTAAAGGAAGCAGCAGTCAAAGCCTCCCTACCTTACAAGGACTGCCATGTCCAAGTATATCCCGACGTGCCTCAGGAAGTATTGAAAATCCGCAAATCTTTAAAGACAACAACTTCCCGCCTTCAACAGGAGAACATTAGATATCGTTGGATGGCATCAGGATGTCTACAAGTTTCATATAAAGGATCCACACTACAGGCAACGGACGAGGACACAGGACTGGCACTATTAGAAGCCTTAAGAATCTCGGAGCCCATGGACACTAACGGACGCTCTGGTAAAAGGCGCCATGAATCGTCGGACTCCCCTGCACGAAGCAGCAAAGTATCCTCCCGGGCGGCAGCAAGCACCACATAATTTCATTCAGAGCATGCCGATAATCCCAGGAAACAGTAAATCAAATGATGTTTTGCATGACTTGCCAGTTAATGTTTTATAAATTATATTAGCGTAAAAGGTTTTGTGAATTTTCATACAATGATTTCTAGGAGGGGAGGGGGTGTTTGTAGTTTTGCTCCCGGAAAAAGAGCGCTTCAGAGTCCTCGCCCTTTAAGGAGCAGGGCGATCTTCATGAAGCCGGTCCACACTAAGATAGTAAGATCTCGTAAGATAGAAGAACAGCAGAGCACTACGTTACCTACGTAACTAGCTCACCAATACGCTCTTTTGACAGCTCAGCTAGTTATACCCCACCTATTGGAACACAACTCTAACACATAGTACACAGAACAGCAGCCTCGCCGCAAAAAGAAACGTGCAGACAGCGGAAGGAGACTGATAAGTAGAACAACCATTCAAGGGGGGTGATTTATTAAATATAGTGTTTGAATCTTTGAAATACAGCAGACTTTGCCCATACTGCAACTTGATTATTTTAAGCCAAAATAGATCCTGATTAATTAATGAACTGCTGAAATACTGTTATAACTTGATTAGTTCTTGAAATAGTTTAACCAAACTTGAGATTGTACTTAATTGATCCAGTTTGCTTGTTTTTTAAAACAAAAAGTTAAATTAATTCTTAAACTTACAACTTATGATTGTTTTTAACTAGTTAATTAATTACTAAACATATATCTTGATTATAATTCAATCTGATAGAATCTAAACCAATTAATTACTCAGTTGATTTCTCAGATCTTTAATATTGCACTGATTTTATTGCACTATTAGTTTATTACACAGTTCCCAAATCAGCTCATATTATTTAAGAAGTAGCAGCAAACCTTCTAGACAACAGACTCACAAAAACTCAGTACAACACAACCAGAACACACTCATATCCTAAAGGTTAATACAGATCAACATACTCATACAGACTAACACTTCAAAGACACCATACAGTGTCTACTCTCAAGGTCAACTCGATTAACATAAGAAGAATGAACAACATGGTCCAGAAAAAGAGAGTGGCACAATACATAAAACACATCTCCCTGGCAATCCTGTTTCTTCAAGAAACGCATCTCCGCTCCACAACTCATCCAATATTGAAATCAAACTTGTTCTCACAACAATATATGGCAGCGGGATCCTCAAAGTCACGAGGGGTGGCCATAATTTTTGCCAAGAGAGTAAATATTATTTTAAAAGTAGCAGCAAACCTCCTAGACAACAGACTCGCAAACACTCAGTACAACAAAGCCAGAACACACTCATACCTAAAGGTCAATACAGATCAACATTCTCATACAGACTAACACTTCAAAGACACAACACAATGTCTACTCTCAAGATCAATTTGATTAACATAAGAGGAATGAACAACGTGGTTAAGAAAAAAAGTGTGGTACAATACATAAAACACATCTCCCCGACAATCCTGTTTCTTCCAGAAACGCACCTCCACTCCACAACTCATCCAATATTGAAATCCAACTTGTTCCCACAACAATATATGGCAGCGGGATCCTCAAAGTCACGAGGGGTGGCCATAATTTTTGCTAAAAGAGTTAATTTTGTTCTTAAAGAAAAAATGGCCAACCCCATGGGCAGATATATTTTTCTAAAACGCTCCATAGAAGGTAAACCCTGGTCTTTTGTCTCCATTTACGCCCCTAATGATGACCAGATAGCCTTCCTTAACACCACTCTCTCTAAACTTCAAAACTTTAAGGAAGGCCATTTGATAATAGGGGGAGACTTCAATTTCATAGCTGACTCTGACAAAGATAAATCACACACTACGCCTAGGAAACAACATCAACAACATTCTCTGACCAAACTTGCAAAGCTCCTAGACTCCTTTCAACTTACAGACACCTGGAGAGCAAAGCACCCTCAAGAACAAGATTATTTTTACTTGTCTGCCAGGCACAAGATGTTTACTCGGATTGACTATATCCTGATATCTTCGTCACTAAAGTCTTCTCTACACTCCACCAACATGGGTCCGCATCATCTGTCTGAACATGCGTGGTTGGACTGCCATCTCCAAAACCTGATGGAAGAGAAAACGGACAGGCAGTGGTCCATGGATGCGTCCATCCTATCAAGAACGTCAGTCACAGAAAAACTGAACAACGAAATCTTAAACTTTTTGGAAATACACAAAGATACTGAAACAAATCCAGCAATACAATGGGACGCGCTGAAGGCAGTCCTGAGAGGATTCATCATCTCAGCAACCACTCACATAAAAAGAGAAACAGAGAAGTTGAAACTAGATACATTGAATAGAATTACCAACTTGGAGCAGGAACATAAAAGAACGGGACAAAACTCAATATATCTCAAACTACAAGCTGAACGTAAAATTCTTGATTCTCTGGAAATTAATTCAGTCAAGCGGAATCTGCTGATACTTAAACAAAAATTCCGGCATAAATCGGCAAAAAATATGAAACTTCTGGCGTGGAGGGTGAAAGATTAAAAAAAGAAAGCGGTCATCGGCTCTATTAAATCTCCACAGGGAGAAAATCATACCACATCGAGGAAAATAGCAGACATTTTTGCACAGTTTTATGATCATCTTTATAAATCATCTTACCTGACAATAAGCTCAATCAATGCCTATCTAGACTCACTAGCTCCTCCAAAATCATTATCTGCAGCCCAAACATCGGCACTGGATTCCCCTATAACGCGAAAGGAAGTGATAGATGCGATCAAACAAACAAAACCTAATAAAGTGGTGGGTATTGATGGCCTCCCGGCTGAACTATACAAAACATTTTGCACTTCACTAACAGACCCGTTATTAGCCCTATTCAACTCGGCCCTAAAAGACGGAATCCTACCACCATCCTGGTCAGAATCCTCAATCACAGTCATTCCCAAGAAGAACAAAGACCCATCAGATCCAGTGTCCTATCGCCCCGTTGCACTGATAAATAATGATGTCAAGCTTTTTTCAATAATTCTGGCAAACCATCTTAAGAATGTGGCTCCTGATATCGTCAACACTGATCAGACAGGATTTATCCCAAACAGACAGATCACAGAAAATATACAACGGTCCCTGAATGTGATCTTAAAAAGCAGGCGCTCCAAGGAAGAATCCCTGATTCTGGCCTTAGATTTTGAGAGGGCCTTCGACTCCATCGAAATTTCATACCTATTAATTCTGTTACAGCGCATGGGGTTCGGTGCAAACTTCTTAACAGCCTTAAGGGCATTTTATCAAAACCCTAGATCCAGGGTTTTGATAATGTAATGTAATAATGTAAATTCGGCTTTCTTCTCACCCACAAGAGGAACACGGCAAGGCTGCCCGCTCTCACTACTCATATTTGCGCTCGCCATACAGCCCTTGGCAGATAACCTCCGTAACAACAAGACCTTCAGAGGAGTTACAATAGATGGAAAGGAACATAAGATGACAATGTATGCCGATGACATGGCTTTGTACGTCTCTGATCCATCATCATCCTTGCCGGCCATCGCGGATATCATCTCCAGGTTTGGAAAGATCTCGGGATTAAGACTAAACACAAACAAATCTGAACTATATCCAATAATGATCCCAAAGAAGACCAGATTAGCCTTACAAGAAAGATTTACTTACAAATGGATAACCTCAGAGTGGAGATACCTCGGTGTTTACATACCAATAAATTTAGACAAAATTATGGAATGTAATTTCCATAGGATGCACAGGGATATCCAAGGAAAAATACGGGACTGGAATGAAAATCGACTCTCTTTAGCAGACAGGCTGCAACTGATACAAAGTTTTATTTTTCCGTGCTTTCT
>NW_015165914.1:27805-33450 GCF_001447785.1 Gekko japonicus
TGATTTCTTCCACTGCTGGTGGGAATGTCCGAAAATACAGTCTTTTTGGAGGCAAGTGATAGAGGAAATCACCACAATCACTTCTCAAAAACTCCCTCTGGACCCATCAGTAATCTTATTACAACTAGAAAACGGAAAAACCCAGAACATGAACATGTCAACTCTTACTTCAATTCTATTGGCCACCGCAAGATTGACCATGGCGGCTGTTTGGAAAGCCCCAGACGGTGACCCACTGGACATCAAAACATGGAGACAGAAGTGTTGGGACCATTTTGTAATGGATAGGATCGCAGAAACATACACGGATAGGTCACGCAAACCCACAACCATACACACTACCTTTGTCAAAACATGGTTTTCATTCATTCAATACATGGTAGAACATGACATAATCCCTCACAATCCCCGATACATAGAATGGCTGCGCTTCTGAACCCTTTTTGTTATTGTTATTGGTCTGAAATTACACCTGCTTCTAATAATTAACTTTTGAACTCTAAAACGAAATGATGTACCGAGTATACTGCGTTTGTTTGCTGCACTTCTGATGATATGGTTCATACTTTGTTTAATGTTGACAACTTTACTATTATAATTCCTGTTTGATCTGTTTAAAAGAAAAAAATTCAATAAAAATTATATTTAAAAAAAAGAAAAGGCAGGTGCCTCAGAACTTCTGGCAATGGCTGCAGAAATTTGGACAAGAGTTTGCAATAGGGTGTGGTTTGGGGGCCAGCCTGTGCTTGGGTCCTGCCCCTCCGGATGGGTGACACATAACAGAATGTTCTTCTGTGCAAACTCGGTTCCCTGCATGTAGAAAGCTGTCATGCAGGAAAAGCCTGGAAGCCTTGTCCTTGAGAAGCTAGTTTTCCATTTGCAGGTTTTTTTAAAAAAGTAGGCATATTCAATCATGTGACCACACCTGCTTCAAAACTGCCCCGGAAACCATTTCTCGATTGACCACCTCAGCGGCAACTAGGCTGTCATCTCTCTTAAATCCCGTTTCAAGTTCCCTTGGCAAGAAAGGTGTGGAATAAATGAAGTAAAATAAAGAAAAAAATTAAAAATGCCATAACTCTCAGGAATGGGCAGTCCTGATTGTTCGGGCTTCCAGTGTGCCCAGGAGAATCCCTGCACACTCATGTATTCTGCAGTCCTCCTCCCACAAAACTGAGCCGCCTAGCTGATGGCTAATCACTGGAGTTCCTCCTGTTTTGCATAAAAATGTGAGCCAGGAAATCTTGAGAGCTCCTCAGGATTGTGGGTTGGATCTTGGCTAATTTTGCCGCTCACCGAAGGCGCTTCTGGCCGCGGAACGGAACATTCCTGCCCTCTCTCTCCCCGCCACAGCCCACTGATCTGCCCAGAACACTGCTCCTGGGGGACAGGGGACCCACAGGGATGGCAGGAGAGGGCCGATGGGGGCCTGCAGAAATTATCCCTCCTGTTCTTGGTGTAAAATCTAGTCTAGATCCAGCCCAGCAAGATTCAAAGTTATTGGAAACCGAGACTCATTTGTATTTGCTTTCTGCTTTAATAACAGACCTGCAGCACCTGCTGCTCGGTCCCCCTGAGGATGTGAGGGGTGCCTTTTCCTAGCACTGAGCTGGCTTCTGGTTTGGTGGCAGCTAGCCCCTGGCATCTGGGTGGCACCCGCGTCCCGCCAGGGATGAAAGGGCTGGGAGCTCTCTTGTCTGACCCGCTTCTTCCTTGCCCTCCTCTTCCCAGACAAGGTCAACAAAGAGTCCGTGCGCTCGATTGAAAAAAGCATCTTCACCGTTTGTCTGGATGCGCCCATGCCCCGGGTGTCGGACGACATCTACAAGAGCCGTGTGGCTGCCCAGATGCTGCACGGCGGGGGGAGTCGTTGGAACAGTGGAAACCGCTGGTTTGATAAAACTCTTCAGGTGGGTAATGCCCAGGGGTCACTTCCTGCAGGAGCGCACAGGAGCGCAGCTCCGGCAGTAAAGAGCCCAGGGGGCGGGCACATGTAACAAGCCCCACCCCCTGCTCCCCGCAGCCCTCAATCAGAGCACGAAGCAGCCAGGTAAGTTGCAGAGCCCCCCCCCCCCCTGGCCCTTGGTCCAAAACAGTCCAGTGGCACCTTTAAGACCAAGTCTTATTCAGGTACAAGCTCTCCCTCCTCCGTGAGGACAGATCTGCACGTCCCCCCCCCCCAATAGCTAGCAATCCAAAACAGTCCAGTGAAGCCTGAGCAGTGGGTGTTGCCTTCTGACACACTTCCGGTGATGTCAGGGGGTGTGGCATATGGTAATGAGTTATGCTAATGAGTTATGCTAATGAGCTCCTGAACCTCTTTTTCTACGAAATGACCCCTGGTAATGCCCCTGGGAGCTGGTGTAGCATAATGGCTGAAAGAATGAGCCTGTGATCCGAGAGGCAGCCATCTCAACTCACGTCTTAGTCAAAAACTTGCCTTAGGCAAGCCTCTTAGTTGAGGCCAGTTCATTCCACTGTATTTCTGCATCAGGAGTGACTGAATGATCCGGTCCCAGGGGAGCCTGGTTGGGAGGAGGCAAGCCGAGGGCAGTTTTGCATACAGAGTTGCAACAGGCAGCCTCATTCAAGAGCAGTTCATTCCGCTGTATTTCTGCATCAGGAGTGACTGAACGATCCGTCCCCAGAGGACCCTAGTTGGGAGGAGGCAAGCACTTTACATACAGAGTTGCAACAGGCAACTGAATGATTCATCCCCAGAGAAGCCTGATTGGGAGGAAGCATGCCCGGGGCAGTCTGCATACAGAGTTGCAACAGGCAGCCTCATCCAAAGGCAGTTCATTCGGCTATATTTCTGCATCAGGAGTGACTGAATGATCCGTCCACAGAGAACCCTAGTTGGGAGGAGGCAAGCACTTTGCATACAGAGTTGCAACAGGCAGCCTCATCCTGCTGCCTTTCTGCATCAGGAGTGACTGATCCAGTTGGACCCAGCACAGAGATATATTAGAGTTTCTTCCCCCAGTTGAGGCAGGAGGAGCAGCAAGATCACTGAACTGTGGAGAGGAAGAACGGGCAGCCTCTGCATGGGTAAAAACGAAAACCTTGAAATAGCTTTCATGGTCCTCTAACAGTTCTTGCAACATTTTGGGATTGCAGCTCTCACAAGCATGTTCTCTTGCCATGCACAAAGGAGGCAGCCTGTGCTCTTCTTCTTTTTTGCTGAAAGCTGTGAGTCTGGTATTCTCCCAGCAGTGCCTCACACAAAAGACTCCCTTCTTTTGGCTAATCCATGCACTGTCACTGCCACCCATCCTCTCTCCCTTGCCTTGCAGTTCATCATTGCAGAAGACGGCTCATGCGGGTTGGTGTATGAACACGCTCCTTCAGAAGGTCCGCCGCTCGTCGCCCTGGTGGATCATGTTGTGGAGTACACGTAAGGCTCTGTCACTTTCCCATAAGTGTGGAGGGGTAAAGCACCTGCTTGGCATACAGAAGGACCCAGGTTCAATCCCCAGCACCTCCAGTTAGAAGGAGAGGGACTGAAGAGAAATTGGATTTATACCCTGCCATTCACTACCTGAAGGAGTCTCAGAGCGGTTTACCATCTCCTTTCCCTTCCCCTCCCCACAACAGACACCCTGTGAGGTAGGTGGGGCTGAGAGAGCTCTCTCGAGAACTGCTCGTGAGAGAACAGCTCTGAGAGAACTTGTGACTGACCCAAGGTCACAGCAGCAGCTGCATGTGGAGGAGCGGGGAATCAAACCCAGTTCTCCCAGATTACAGTTTGTGCTCCTAACCACTACACCAAACTGGCCGAAGGACCAGGCAGGAAGTGATGTGAAAGACCTTTCTCTGCCGGAGACCCTGGAGAGCTGCTGCCAGTCTGAGTAGACAATACTGACCTTGATGGACCAAGGGGGGTCTGATTCAGTAGCAGGCAGCTCATGTGTTCATATCATTTATCTTCCTAGGCAAGAAGATAGTTACCCTCTGGATGGATTTCTCCAAAGGGGAGCTGGTACAGTGGCATGGTGATAAAAAAAAATAAGGCCAAGGCCAATGGTGCAAAATCAGGTCAAACTATATTTTATTACACAGTTAAAATTCCCTACGCGTTTCGCCAACAGGCTGACGAAGCCTGTTGGCGAAATGCGTAGGGAATTTTTGGGGAATTTAACTGAGTAATAAAATACAATTTGACCTGATTTTGCACCGTCAGCCTTGGCCTTATTTCTAATTTCCTGTGACTGGGGCAGCCCTTTTCTTCTTGTTACGATGGCAGGGTGAACCAGCTGAGGTACAGGAGGTTGGTAAAAAATTTTCGTGGGGCCTTGTGTCAGAAGGTTTGGTTCTCCTTACCCAGGGGTCAGGGATTCCTCCCGCTCACTTTGGAGGCAGAGCTGTTCAACTTTGTGCTGAGCACACACAAACACACACACTTTCCCAGTCCCGCCTGCACATTGGCATCAGGGCTTTTCACAGAGCTCCAGCTGTGCACCGAAAAATTCACAGCTTTGTTTGTTTGTTTGTTCATCGCTTACATAATTGTATTGAAGACTCTCTGTCTCACTAAATGGCATTTGGAGTAGTTTACAGTTTGGTGTAGTGGTTAAGTGCGCGGATTCTAATCTGGGAGAACCGGGTTTGATTCCCCACTCCTCCACTTGCACCTGCTGGATGACCTTGGGCAAGCCGTAACTCTGGCATAGCTGTTCTTGAAAAAGAGCAGTTTCTGTCAAGAGTTCTCTCAGCCCCACCCACCTCACAGGGTGTCTGTTGTGGGGAGGGGAAGGGAAAGGAGTTTGTAAGCCGCTCTGAGACACCTTTGGGTAGTGAAGGGCGGGGTATAAATCCAATCTCCTCCTCCTCCTCCTCCTCCTCCTCCTCCTCCTCAATCTGGATGACCCAGGTCACGGAAAAAATCATGACATTGTCTAATCTGCAAGATTTGAACAGGCCAACGGGGCAGCCATTTTGAAACGATAACAGAAAACAATCTAGATCTTCTCTTCTTTTTTTAGAAAGTTACTACCTTGCTGGATCAGGGGAATGCTGTCCAAACACAGTTTATCTTGATTTCAGTAAGACTTTTCCACATAACATTCTTGTGGACAAGTTGGTAAAATGTGGTTTGAATCCTATTACCGTTAGGTGGATCTGTAACTGGTTGACAAATCGCACCCAAAGAGTGCTTGTGAATGGTTCCTCACCTTGGAGACCCTCTCTCACAGAGCCCTGAGAAGTTCCCCTTCCACTTCCTTTCCTTTACATCTGTGAAAACAAGCAAAACACCCAAGTTTCTAGTCCCCACACCTGTTACACTCCAAGGTTCGTTTCCCAGTAGGCTTGAAATGATTCTTTGATCTTACTTGTTTTGCTATCCTTTTTTTCAGCCTTCGTGCCATTTATTTTAAATGAACAGTACTCATGAGGTGTGTAGCCATGTTGTTTTGAAGCAATAGAACAAAGTTTAAGTCCAATGCAGGGGTCATTTCGTAGAAAAAGAGGTGCAGGAGCTCATTAGCAGAGCTCATTGGCTTAACTTATTTGCATATGCCACACCCCTGACATCACCAGAAGTGTGTCAGAAGGCAACACCGACCACTCAGGCTCCACTGGACTGTTTTGGATTGCTAGATATTGGGGGGGGGAGGGACATGCAGATCTGTCCTCACAGAGGA
>NW_015165914.1:33651-34484 GCF_001447785.1 Gekko japonicus
GGGGGTGGGGCTTGTTGCATGTGCCCGCCCCTTGGGCTCTTTACTGCCAGAACTCCGCTCCTGTGTGCTCCTGCAGTAAATGACCCCTGGTCCAATGGCACCTTTAAGACCAACAAAGTTTAATTATAGGTGTAAGCTTTGTTTGTCTTAAAGGTGCCACTGGACTTAAACTTTGTTCCATAAGTTGATATATGTAATAATAATTTTTTAAAAACCTTAAATTCAGCTGAGACAATTGCAACAACTGTATATCTGATAAAAAAATAAATTGAACAAATTAACAATAACATGAACAACAAAACCAAAGGCCTGGCTGAATTAGTACATCTCTTTCTGAAATAAGCCAGTGAAATAAGTTAGTGCCTTGTGTTGGACGGAATATCCGAACAAGGAGATGAATGGCTAGTTACTCGTCCAACTCTGTTGTGCATCAGCAGCCTCCCAAGCCCAGTTCTTTCTCTTAGAGCAAAAGAGAATCCATGTTGGATCAGGCCAGTGGGCCATCCTGTCCAACGCTCCGTGTCACACAGTGGCCAAAACCCAGGTGCCAACTGGAGGCCCACCAGCAGGGCCAGAACTCCAGAATCCCTGTACAAGATTAAAACCCACTCAGCCCAGTCCAGGGGTGAGAGGGAACCCTATATTTCAGCACATGAAACAAAATCCATGAGACAGTCTGTACTCTCTCTAGGATTCACAACAGTTTGCCACCAGAATCTCTTCAAAGGAGTCCCTACCCAGCCTAAGAGCAGAGATTCAATCTCTTAGCTGGTATCTGGGACTTAACACATCAGCAACTCTAACTCAGAGGTGCACACAATTACTCTCACAGT
>NW_015165914.1:34742-61179 GCF_001447785.1 Gekko japonicus
TTTCTGCTGTTGGGTGTGGCCTATTATGCTAATGAGTTCCTGCCGGGTGTGGCCAACTCGGGAGCCAGCCGGAACTCCGTTCCTGTGCGTTCCCTGCCCAAAAGTAGCCCTGGAAATAAGTAAATAAGAATGAAGCAAGTCAGGATGCAGCTTGGAGCTCCTCAGAGGGAAGGCAGAGATACTAAGGCAGTGAGGGTGTGGAATAATTTTAACCACCTGGTGGTTGCTTCTTTGGCAGGAGGAAGCCTGAACTGGTGAGATCTCCCATGGTTCCCTTGCCGATGCCCAAGAAGCTCCGATTTAACATCACCCCGGAAATAAAGAATGACATTGAGAAGGCAAAACAGAACCTGAACATGTGAGTTGTAGAGGGGAGGGTCTTTACACAGGGAAAATGTGAGAGAGGAGCCACCTAGAGACCCCACCCATAATTATGCCATGCCCTCTCTCACAGAGCCCTGAGAAGTTCCGCTTCCACTTCCTTTCTTTTACAACTGTGAAAACAAGCAACACACCCAAGTTTCTAGTACCCACACCTGTTACACTCCAAGGTTCTTTTCCCAGTAGGCTTGAAATGATTATTTGATCTTACTTGTTTTGCTATCCTTTTTTTTTCAACCTTCATGCCATTTATTTTAAATGAACAGTACTCATGAGGTGGGTAGCCATGTTGCTTTGAAGCAATAGAACAAAGTTTGAGTCCAATGCAGGGGTCATTTCGTAGAAAAAGAGGTGCAGGAGCTCATTAGCAGAGCTCATTGGCTTAACTTATTTGCATATGCCACACCCCTGACATCACCAGAAGTGTGTCAGAAGGCAACACCGACCACTCAGGCTCCACTGGACTGTTTTGGATTGCTAGATATTGGGGGGGGGAGGGACATGCAGATCTGTCCTCACAGAGGAGGGAGAGCTTGTACCTGAATAAAACTTGGTCTTAAAGGTGCCACTGGACTCTTTTGCATTGCTAGCTATGGAGGAGGGGGGGGGACGTGCAGATCTGTCCTCACAGAGGAGGGAGAGCTTGTGCCTGACAGTTTTGGACCAGGGGTCTGGGACTCTGCAGCTTACCTGGCTGCTTCTTACTCTGACTGAGAGCTGCTGGGAGCAAGGGGTGGGGCTTGTTGCATGTGCCCACCCCCTGGGCTCTTTACTGCCGGAGCTCCGTTCCTGTGCGCTCCTGCAGGAAATGACCCCTGGTCCAATGTCACCTTTAAGACCAACAAAGTTTAATTATAGGTATAAGCTTTGTTTGTCTTAAAGGTGCCACTGGACTCAAACTTTGTTCCATGAGTTGATATATGTAATAATAATTTTTTAAAAACCTTAAATTCAGCTGAAACAATTGCAACGACTGTATATCTGATAAAAAAATAAATCGAACTAATTAACAATAACATGAACAGCAAAACCAAAGGCCTGGCGGAACTAGTACATCTCTTTCTGAAATAAGCCAGTGAAATAAGTTAGTGCCTTGTGTTGGACGGAATATCCGAACAAGGAGATGAATGGCTAGTTACTCGTCCAACTCTGTTGTGCATCAGCAGCCTCCCAAGCCCAGTTCTTTCTCTTAGAACAAAAGAGAATCCATGTTGGATCAGGCCAGTGGGCCATCCTGTCCAACGCTCCGTGTCACACAGTGGCCAAAACCCAGGTGCCAACTGGAGGCCCACCAGCAGGGCCAGAACTCCAGAATCCCTCTCACTGTTTCCCCCTGTACAGGATTAAAACCCACTCAGCCCAGTCCAGGGGTGAGAGGGAACCCTATATTTCAGCACATTAAACAAAATCCACGAGACAGTCTGTACTCTCTCGAGGATTCACAACAGTTTGCCACCAGAATCTCTTCAAAGGGGTCCCCACCCAGCCTAAGAGCAGAGATTCAATCTCTTAGCTGGTATCTGGGACTTAACACATCAGCAACTCTAACTCAGAGGTGCACACAATTACTCTCACAGTAGTAGCTCTGTGTTCAGCGCTTAGACACAAGATTTAGCCCTGGAATTCAATTACCGCATCAGAGACAATTACAAATATGAATGATCTTTATTCAGTGCAAAGCATAACAAGAGACTAATAGAGGATAGAAAAATAATAACAACCTATGGCTATTTGCTCTTACTGCACATTAATAATAATTATAGTTACCGAGTTAAGTGTAGCATCAGATAGTCCAAGAGTGTCCATTGCATAACAGTACAGGTTGGCACCAAGGGATTTTGAAGAGAAATCCCATCTTGTGCAGGTAGATAGTCCAGGGCTGCTCAGAGATACAGATCCACAGTAACAGAAGATTGGCTACCGGCAATCAGTTCACAAAGAAACTCTTTGTTTCAAAAGTCAGGATCCCAGGAGCAAGAGAGCTCTTCCCTAAAGAACCACGGAGTTATACCCCCATGCCAGTCACCATCAGCTGTGGCCATCAGCCAATCCAGAGTGGCAGGGGTGTGTGCCCAATTTCTGGTTGCCATAGCTCCCAACATCAGGTGTGTGGGGATTGGCTAAGAAGTTAGAGGCCCTGCCTGCAGTCAGGTGATCCAACTTCCAGCTTTCTCCATTGTGTACGTGACATGGCCCATGTAGGCCATACATGGCCATTCAAGTGTAGCCCTCAGCAGGGAGGTGTTAAGGAATGTGGGTATCTGGCATGATTATATGGCATGGCTATTTGGTGGTTCAGCCATCTGGTCAAGTGACAAAAATCATACTAGGCCATCTGGCCTGCAACAGGAAAAAGACACACAGAATGTCATCACAGGAAGAAGGCATGAGAATTTAGAAACAATATTTCTATACACCCCCCCAAGCCCCAAGAACACTGCCCCAGACATAGTGTTCCATCTATACCTTTTGGCTAATAGCAACTGATGGACCTCTGCTCCATCTGTTTATCCAAACCCCTCTTGACGCTGTCTGTGCCTGTAGCCACCACCATGGCAGTGAATTCCATGTGTTCATGACTCTTTGTCCCTTTGCAGCATGGTGCAAGAGTTGGATATCAAAGTGCTCGTCTTCCACCACTTTGGGAAGAATTTCCCCAAGTCAGAGAAGATCAGTCCAGATGCTTTTATCCAGGTTGCTCTGCAGCTGGCGTATTACAGGTAAGTTTTAGGCAAGTGGGCAGGGCACATGGCTTCTCCCAAGCCTGAGAACATCAACAGTAGGATTATTGTTCTGACAGCAATTTCTCAAGTTGTCGCAACAGATGGACTCCATTCTGACATTGTGCCAGATCACGGTTTCCACTAACCCTCGTTACTAGCCCTAGTTTACAACCAATATCAGAGATTAAACCTACTTGTCTATTTTGGTTCCTGTCTTTTGTTCATCTACTCCTAGCGTCCTGGTCCTGCACTCTCTGTGTGGAGAACCACAGCCATAACTGTTGTTCATGAATGAACACAAGAAGAGCCCTGCTGACTGAAACCAGGGGTCCATCTGGTCCAGCATCCTGTCTCACACACTGGCCAACCAGTTCCTCTGGAGGGCCAGCAGCAGGGCATAGGGGTTCTTCCTACAACATTTCTCTTCTCTCCCCACCTGGCCACTGATGCTGGTGTCAGGAGAAACAGTAGGATTAAAGCAACCCAATGTTTACCAAGGTGAAAATATTTGTTCTCCCCTCCCACCTTACCCTGCAGTAACAGTACCACCATAAAAGTTAGGCCTTAATCCTAATCTTCTCCACAGTTCTTTCACACTCAGTTCTTTTTCAGTCCTCTTTTAATACACACTGTGGCAGTGAGTTCCACAAATCCAGCCTGCGTTTCATGGGAAATGCACTGGTAAACGGTAGGAGCAATAGTAAAGGTGTGAGAAAAGTCACACTTCTGTGCCAGTGGCAGAGGCCATCCTGGTGAAGTTACCCTTCACACTTGCTCTGAAGGCCAGGCCATCACGTGCCTCTGGGGGAGCCCCTTCTGTGGGAAGGAGGGCTTCCCCACTTTCATTCTGCTTGTTCCACACACTCACAAGCTTCTGCTCCTCGAGGGGCAACAACGGAGGGAGCTTCTGTCCCCACCCCTGCATGCTGGGGGGAAAAGTGAGAGTGGTATTAATTTAGGCTAGATTTGTTTGCAGAACGCCACAGGGTCACTACAAGTAAATGCAAAGGAGACAGTTTGTAGATGTTCTCAAAACCACCTAATCGCAGCTCATACGTTTTGTACTGCACAGAATTAGGTGATCGCTTCTTCAAGAAATGGCAGAAGGTTACCCTGACCTGGATAGCCCAGGCAAGCCCAATCTTGTCAGATCTCAGAAGCTAAGCAGGGCCGACCCTGGCGCGGACTTGGATGGGAGACCTCCAAGAAGTACCAGGGCTGGGATGCAGAGGCAGGCAATAGCAAACCACCTCTCTGGAATGTCCAAGCCCCACTAGGGGTCACCAGAGGTCAACCATGACTTCCAGGCACACACACATACATAAACACACACACACACACACACACGCTTACAAAAAAAGAGAAAGAAATGGCAGAAGGTCGTGCCTGCGTCTCTGTGATTTTTTTCCCTCCACCAGAAAGGGCAGCCCTGAAAGGCGAACTTTTGTCCAGAGCTGATAGTAAGTGGCAAATCCATTAGGCCAGTGGTTCTGCTGAGTAAGCCTCAAAGAAATTTCTCTCTGAGGAAGCATCTAAAGCAGGGTTGTCAAACATGTGGCCCAGGGGCCAGATCAGCCCCCCCGGAGGGCTTCTCTCAGGCCCACAGTGGAACTGGCTGTCTTCTGCTGCTTCTTCCAGTTCTGCTGCTGCTGCTGTGTCATCGTAGGTTTGCAGCTTACAGAGACACACCTGAACAGCATACTCAAGATTGCAACAGCACAGACATTTTGATGTAATAATTCAGGGCGAGAGGTGTCAGTTATCAGACACTGCTAAAGAAACAAAATATTGCAAGAGTGCTAACGTTTTAAGCATGTTTTTATTTTAAGTTTTAAAAAAACCCTTTGTGTTTGTGTCCTTTCTAAAGTTTATCTCTCCGCTACCTGGCATTACATTTCATGACACATGTGGCCCGTCCCAACAGGTCTCATTTATGTCAGATCCGGCCCTCATAACAAATGAGTTCGACACCCCTGATTTAAAGGGCAGCACGATTGAATTCCCAGCCATCTTGTGGTGGTGCTTGTACATACCCTTGTCGGTCTGTGGGGGTGCCCATGTCATTGCTCAGTGGCATAACCGAGTGCCACCTTTCCTCCCTGAGCAGCGTGTGAGTTCTTGGCAAAGCCTTGGCCTGCATGGTCCGTCTTGAGAGGGCAATGCCAGTGAGAGAATCAGGCGTCTCGAAGGATTTCTATATCCGCCTAGGAGTCCCTGCCAAGAAAGACATTTTTCTAAAAGGGTGAAAGCTCTGTGTTTTGGGGGGATGTCCAATAAACGTGAAGAACTTTTCAGCTGGGGGATGTTTGTTATGCAGACAGCTTTTTGGAAAAGCTGCTTTTGCTCATATCTGGAGGGTCTTTCCATGCCCCTAGGGAGTCTGTGATGAGACCAGAAGTCTGCCTGAAACATTTGAGTCTAGTAGCCTCTTGCAGACCAACAAAGTTCCCGAAGTATAAGCTTTTGAGAGTCTTGGTGCCCTTCATTTGATACCTGACGAAGGGAGCTTTGATTCTTTTTCGGGGGCCCGTAGGGGCTTTTTTAATTTGCGTTTTCTAAAAACTACAACGAAATTTAGGAAGGGGTCTACAAACTATGGGAGAAAGTAAAGAAAACCCACTAAAAACCCAAGAGATGGTGATCATGCATAATGTTTGTAAAATTAGCTTCTTGCTTAAAGTTCACTTAGAGTTCATTGGATGTGGTCAACCATGTTCTTCATACAAAAGCTGTAAGCTATAACTCCTGCGCATCTTCCTAAATAAAAAGCAATTCAAGAAATGGTTATTAATCATTTTTCATAATTCCAGACACAATGACAACTCAATATCTATCCTTTTTCTTTCTCAACTGATAGCTTGTTTTTGGGGCTGCCGCCCCAAGTTCCAAATCTGAGCCTTCGTCAGAAGATGCCACTGCTTCCTCTTCGTCACTTTCCTTGGTGCTGTCATCTTTCTTTTTATCTTCTCCTGCTGGTTGATTTTGTTGCTGTAAAAACTCCAAAGCCTTTTCAACAGAGTCAATTTTTTCTTTCTTATCCTTGAATTTGAAGATTATTTCTTCCGGCACATTCCGTCTGTAGGAGACGTTGTTCTTCTGTAAAAATAATACCAAGTCTGTATATTTCTTTCTTTCTTATTTCAAACGGAATGTCTTTTAAGATTTTAATTTCTTTGTCCTTAATCTTCAAAGTCGTTCCACTTGTAGCTTTGAGAATTTGATCTCTCACTTGTCTTCTGGAGAATCTCACCATCACTTCCCTGGGCAGATTATTTTTTCTTGTAAATTCAGAATACGACCTATAGATCATATCTATTTCGCTTTGTAATATCTCCGCTTTTATATCTGCCACCAGGGCAATAGCATCACACATCACCTGCTTTAATTCTTCTCCTTTCTCTCGAGGAACTCCTTGAAATCTCAGGACATAGCTTGCTCTTTCCATTTGCAGCTGTAATAATTGAGACTCGCCGGTTTTGTCTCTTTTTCTCCATCACCTGCAGTTGTTTTTTAAGCTGCTTTGTGTTGGCATCCACTTCTTTCATCTGTTGCTCCGTTCTATCTGTTTTTTTAACAGTCTCATTGAGTTGAGTTTGTTGCATATCTAGCTTTTGATGCAGTGCTGTAACTTGTTCCAGCAGAGGGTGCAGCACCTCCGTCAGCATTCTTTGAAGGTCTGCAGTTGTGTCCTGTCTAGGGACAGAACTCGCTGGGCTGGCACTTCCGGCAAGAGGCTTCAGTTTCGATCACTTGTCCTTCTCCTCCTTCTTCGGCGCCATGTTTGAAATTGTTTACTTTTCAAAAAAAAGTTATCAAAGGCTCTGGAATCTCTGGAAAGGTCTGGTAGGTACTTAAATGTCCTTTTATTTCAGCCAGCTTATTTTTATAGACCGCCCTCCCCTTTCTTCTAATGCTCAAAGTTCATTTGTTTTCTTATCGAGGGAGAGTCCCCCCCCCCACTTCCCAAGGGGAGGCTTTCGGCTAGTTTTTAGGTGTTTTCACTTAGTTTCATGATAGGATCGTTCTCAATAAATTTTGCTAGATCATCAAGCGCTTGTTCCAGTGTGCTGCTCTTTGTCCCATTTCGCTAGCTCACCAAGCGCTTGCTCCGGTGTGCTTCTATTTGTCCCATTTGGGAACTCTGTGGGGGGACCATCAGGGCACCAGAATGCCTCGATCCACCGGCTGCCTGCCGGGGGGAGAGGCGAACTTCAATCCCCATGGCTAGGAGCCCATTCGCAGAGCTCCTGGGGAGCACAGACGATCGCGCCCCCTCCCATCCATGAGTTCATGGTCCGCGTCCTCAGGAGCTCTCAAGGACCGCGGCCGCCATCAGAACGCCAAGACCGGAAACGGGAGCTTTGATACTTGAAAGCTTACACCCTGGAAACACTGGATTTTAAGGTGCTGCTCGAAATCTGCTCTTTTACTACAGACCAGCAGAGGTACCCATCTGAGACTACCTAACAATATGTAATACTTCATGTGGTGTAGTCAGTTTAGTGTAGTGGTTAGGAGCGCAGACTCTGATCTGGGAGAACCGGGTTTGATTCCCCCACTCCTCCACGTGCAGCTGCTGGTGTGACCTTGGGTCAGTCATAAGTTCTCTCAGAGCTGTTCTCTCAAGGACAGTTCTGGAAAGAGCTCACAGGGTGTCTGTTGTGGGGAGGGGGAGGGAAAGGGATTGTAAATCGCTCTGAGACTCCTTTGGGTAGTGAAGGGCGGGGTATAAATCCAATTTCTTCTTCTTCTGTTGCTGCTGCTGCTGCTAGGAAGTTCTTGGCTCAGATTCCCCACTTAGCCGCCTTGCTTAATTGGTTGACCATCCAGTCACCATCTCTCAGCCTAACCTACCTTATGAGGTTATTGTGAGAATAAAGAGGGGAGAAGAAAATCTGCTGCCCTGAGCTCCTTGGTGGAGGAGTATACACCATAGCAGTGGCATTGAGGCCATGGCCTCCCCTTGATGTAGCCTCTATAGCGACTGACATTGAGGCATACTTCTCTTCGTAGAGAGGTTCCCTTTAGCCATGCAGGCAAATAGCCACTGATGGACGTCTCCTCCATGAACTTGCCTGATCCCCTTTTAAAGCCTCCTAAGCCAGTAGCCATCTTCACACCCTTTGGCAGTGAGTTCCCAAGTTTTATTTGTTTGTTTAATCTCAGAGTCAGAAGGTACCACCAGAGTCATCTAGTCCAACCTTCTGCTGATGCAGGAACTGCAGCTATAATATCTGCAAGAAGCAGGTATCCAATTAGCACTTAAAAATCTCCAATGAGGAAGAATCTACCATCGCACGAGGTAGACTGTTCCAGTGTTGAACACTGTGTACCCTGTGAAAAAGAACTGTGTACTGTGTGAAGAGGCCCTCTCTTTTGCATGTCTGCATAGATTATTCTCTCTGTCAGTTTCTTTGCAGTACCAGTTCATATGCACTCTGAGCTGTTGCTTTTGTCTTCCTTTTAGGATGTATGGGGAGGTCTGTGCCACTTACGAAAGTGCCTCTCTCCGGATGTTCCGCCTGGGTCGGACAGACACGATCCGTTCTGCCTCCATAGACTCCGCTGCGTTTGTGGCAGCTATGGACGATTCTGGCAAGCAGGTACCGGATGTCTCAACCAACTAGTGAGACTTTCTCACGTTAATCTCCTTCTTCTTCTGCTTAAAGGCATTGAGATCCTTGCCTGAGTGGGTCGAGCTTATTAGAGATAAGGTTAAGCTGTTAGAAGATAGCAACAACGACGGGTCATTTCCTGCCGGAGCGCACCGGAACGGTGCTCTGACAATAAAGAGCCCAGGGATGGGGTGGCCCCCCGCCACCTTTCCTGGCCCGCCCACACAGCCACTTAATCTCTTCTGCTTAAAGGCATTGAGATCCTTCCCTGAGTGGGTCGAGCTTATTAGAGATCAGGTTAAGCTGTTGGAAGATAGCAACAACGACGGGTCATTTCCTGCCGGAGCGCACCGGAACGGTGCTCTGACAATAAAGAGCCCAGGGATGGGGTGGCCCCCCGCCACCTTTCCTGGCCCGCCCACACAGCCATGGGGCATCTGGAGAAGACCAGGCAGGGAACCGAGGCATGTGCCTGCCTGCCCTTCCCTGCCCTTCTCCATCCAGCCCACCGCAGCAGGTTGGCTGGGGAGGGGAAGGGGAGGCGGGCAGATATGCCCTCCTTTTTCCCTGAGCCTCTCCGCTTTTGTGGAGAAACTCGGGGAAATGGGAGGGGGATTTAAATGCCTTTCTTTCCCTTCCCCAAATGGGGAAGGAAAAGAAAGGCATTTTAAACATGTCTGCACTTTGTCAGGGGGTGTGGCATATGCAAATGAGTTGTGCAAATGAGCTCCTGCACCTCTTTTTCTACAAAATGACCCCTGAACAACGGTGTCCCCAGCAAGCAAACAGTGGTCTCCTACAACTTTCAGCAAGAAGGCTCTTTGAAGGCTCCCTGCTCTTGGGAAAACTCCCTTCCAAACACGGGGCTGGGGGCAGCTGAGTGTCCATTACCCCATTAATCCCTAAAAAGTTCATTAGCTGCTGGGGAGAGGTGGTCTCTGGATAAGTGGATCCTCAGCATTTGTCCAGCTCTTTCAGAGTTTTAAGTGCTTCATATGCATTATTTTGTTGGACTCTTACAGTGTCCCAGTACTGTTATCCCCATAAATCCACACTTAACGGGAATAACAAGCAAGGTTTGAACCCTCCGTCCCTCCCTCTCCTGAACATATTCTTGTGGTCCCAGTGCCGTGCCTGCTCTTAGGCTGACCTCAGCAAAGGGGAGGGGAGAGGGGGAAGGCTGGTGCCAGGCAGACGAGTATTTCTTGCAATCTCTGCCTCCACAAAACCACTTTAGCTAAAAGGTCCCTTTGGTTTCTGGGAGTTGGGCTGCATTCCATGAAGATTGCTGGGTGCAGCGTGCATGGTCTGGCGTGTAAATGCCAGAGGTACCTGGTGCAGGATAGGCTTTGGCCTTTGTGCCCTTGCTTATGGACCTTCTGGGGCAGGGATTCCCAATGTTGTGCCTGTGGGCACTGTGGTGCCTGCCAACACCTTTCCTGGCACTCGCCAAATGCTTTCAGAAAGTGGGGGGGGGGCCCTATATGGGGCTTTTGCCCGGCAGGGCTTCTGGTGGGCTGTGCAGATAGATAGAAAGGGCATCCTGTTAAACAGAGCTTCTGCCCAAAATGTTGACGAGGTACCGTTAGAGTTAAAGGTAACCTCGCTCCTTGTGCCTGGCTTTGCCTCCTGCGGTAGCCATTTTGTGGTTGTGCCCCCCGCCCTGTGTCAGAATTCCAAGGGAGCCCACAGGCTCAGAAAGTTGGAGACCCCCCTTCTGGGACCTTTGGTTGGCCACTGTGGGAAACAGGATGCTGGACTGGGGTAGACCTTTGGTCTGTTCCGAGTGGGTGGCTTTTAAGATGGCACACTGGGAAGGAGGGAGGGGAATGGAACTCGGGGTTGGTAAGTCCCCCCCCCCCAATGGATTTTCTCACCCGGTTCATCTTCCCTGTTCTTCATTTGCGAGGAAAGATGGAGCAGGTGGAGAGGAGGAGAGACCGGCTTTCAGGGGCTCCTTCCTTCTTCGTGTGATGTCGAGGGAGATGCGTCTGAGCTTTCTTCTGCTGCCCGTTGCCCAGAGGGAGCATCTTGAGCTGCTTGCAGTTGGCAGCCTGGCTCGTTTCTTTTTTTCATGGGCAGCGGGCGACGTGTAGCCCAACCTTTCAGTACAGCTTTGCTGGCAAGCCTCTCCAGCTTTCCTCTGAAGTGAGGCAGAAGCCAGCTTTTCAGGTGGTGCACCAAGCAAGCTGCCTTTCCATGCCTGTGGGCTAGAGACTGAGGGCAATCCTGCACCGGCTTTTCCCTCCCTTGTTTTACCAAGCCCACCTTGGAACAGAAATTCCCCTCTGCACTGCATGCCGCTTTCATTTTCTTTGATGATTGGGTTTTATCGTACCTTCCTGCATAGATTGATGATCATTCAGAGGTGACGTTGCAGTCAGTATGGCGTTGCCCCCTGGGGGTATTTGAATGTGGTTTTGAGCTGCAGCTCAAAACCACATTCAAATACCCCCAGGGGGCAACGCCATACTGACTGCAAAGTCACCCCTGAATGGTCATCATCTATGTAGAAGGTACCATACAGGGCTCTTTTTGGAGAAAAAGCCCAGCAGGAACTCATTAGCATAATAGGCCACACCCAACACCATAAACTCATTAGCATATTAGGCCACCCCCCGACAGCACAGCTCATTAGCACATTAGGCCGCACCCCCATGTTACCAGAAGTGTGGTCATCCAGCCACACCCACCTTTTGCTTGTTATTCTGTTTACCTTGTTTGTTGTCAAAACCCAGGGCCTTTTTTTGTAGCAGGAACTCCTTTGCATATTAGGCCACACACCCCTAATTGTAGCCAATCCTAATGAGTTTCTGCTGTGGGGTGTGGCCTGTTATGCTAATGAGTTCCTGCTGGGCGTGGCCAACTCGGGAGCTGTGTGTTCCTGCCCAAAAATAGCCCTGGTGCCATAAAATCCAACGATCAAAAAAAGGAAGTGAAAGCGGCATGCAGTGCAGAGGGGAATTTCTGTTCCAAGGTGGGCTTGGTAAAACAGCGGAGGGGAAAGCCAGTGCAGAATGGCCCAGTGCTGAGAAAACGTGGAGCGAAGGCCAGATGCAGAATCGCCCAGAGAGTGGTTTTATGCAGATGGTTGAAGCTGGCTCGGAAAAGGTATCTTTGTGTTTTGTGATGTGGACATTCATCCCACTTCTATCTTGGAGCTAAAGAGATGCGGTCGGTTTTTATATTGTTTCCAAAACCTGCCTGACCTTTGGGGTCAGGGGGAGAAGAGAGTCCCTTTTCAAGCAACTTCCAGCTCACATCTCTTCTCACATCAGGAAGAGTGATGAAAAATAAATATGTTCAGTCATGCATTCTGGCCATGTTTTTTTGGTGGAAATCATTATTCGTTCTTGTTAAGGTGTCTGTGGTTTTTTTAAATTGTAAGGTGTCTGGAGTTGCGTGAAATAGGTGGGAAAAAACATTTTTGCAATACGCGCCAACACCTTTCTTGGCGCCCACCAAGTGTTTTTAGAAAGGGGGTGGGGCTCTAGCAGGGTGCCTGATTGGCCGCTAAAGATCCAATCGGCTGTGAAGATTGAAACCACAAAATGGCTGTCACACACACCAACGGAGGCCAAGGGCAAGGGGAAAAGAAAAGAAGAGTAATGGAAGAATACACTGGGGAAGAGGAGTGAGGGGCAGCGGCCACCACAGTGTTTATTTTATCCCCTCACTCCTCTTCCCCAGTGTATTCTTCCATTACTCTTCTTTTCTTTTCCCCTTGCCCTTGGGCTCCGTTGATGTGTGTGGCAGCCATTTTGTGGTTGTGTCTACCACGGTATGTCAGAATCCTCAAGGCGCCCACAGGCTCAAAAAGGTTGGGGACCCTTATATAAATTGTACAAGAGATAGCCGTATGTGGAAACCTGTGTTCCCAAATTGCTCACTCACAACTTTAGTGCCAGTAGCTCACCAAGCAGAATTTTTGCTCACAAGAAGAAGAAGAGAGAAGAAGAGATTGGATTCATACCCCGCCCTTCACTACTCAAAGGTGTCTCAGAGCGGCTTACAACCTCCTTTCCCCTCCCCTCCCCACCACAGACACCCTGTGAGGTAAAAGAAGAAGAAGAGGAGATTGGATTTGTACCCCGCCCTTCACTACCCAAAGGTGTCTCAGAGTGGCTTACAAACTCCTTTCCCCTCCCCTCCCCACAACAGACACCCTGTGAGGTCGGTGGGGCTGAAAGAGCTCTCTCAAGAACTGTCCTTGAGAGAACAGCTCTGGAAGAACTTGTAACTGACCCAAGGTCACACCAGCAGCTGCATGTGGAGGAGGGGGGGAATCAAACCCAGTTCTCCCAGATTAGAGTCCATGCACTTAACCAATACACCAAACAAGACTCCACCGCTTAGAGGGAGCATTGGTGGCAACTGTCAGTGTAGACAAGTGCAGGAGCTGAACTCTCTGTCATGCCGACTGACTATCCAAATGGAGGGTGGGCGTCACCAGCTGTGCTGTTTGATCTCCTTAGGACCAGGAGAAGGCGGAACTGTTGAGGAGGGCGACCCAAGCCCATCGAGCGTATACCGATCTGGTGAGTGGCTAGACTCCTTATCCCTTTCTTGCAGCGAAGCATTTTTCCGGAGCTTTCTGTGCTTAGATTGGAAAGAGCCAGAAACTGCAGATTTCTTATCCCAGGGTTACAGTGTCTGGAGAAGCGAGAACATTCCAAAAATTCTCTGTCCTCTGCAGTTCTTTCCCTTACCTTTTTCGGCAGGGGGGGAGTGGGTCCCTTGCGTGCGTGTGCCACGATGACGTCACCCAGAAGTGACGTGATCATGCTAGGCGCGCTGCCAGTAGACGCTCTAGCATTCAGCTTGAAAACTATGGTACCATAGAGTTTTCAAGCCGAATGCTAGAGCGTTCCCCAGTGACATGCCCAGCACAATGACATCATCTCCGGGTGACGTCATTGCGCCGGGCACATTGGCCGGATCCGGGCACTTTGGGGGCGGATCTGGATCTGGGCTGGGGGCCCTTTTAGCGGGCAAACCCCCGCCCCCCCAGGAGACCTGGCGGCCCCACCCTGCCACGACTTTTCCTGTCTGAGGCCCCCTCACCTCACTCCCACACACACAGGTACACGTTACTGATTCCTTCTTTCTGCTTTTCCCAACCTGCTTCTCTCTCCTGGGGGGGGGGGGGGGGGGGGGACTCTACGCAGCTTACAGAAGAAACAGTCATTTATGTAATTTAGGCCAAGAAGAAAAAATATCCAGCATGACTCCGACTCCCAGGCTTAGCCTGGACCTGGCGGGCTGGCTCATGAAGGGCCAAGAGCTCTTGAGTCGGTGCCCTCCGGCGGCGTGGGAGTGAGGCTGGCATCCCTGACCATGCCGAGGCTTAAATGTCTGCAACAGAGGAGGAGCAGGCGCTCAGCCCAGACCCCATTCAGCGGGCCCCAAAAGATGTTCCTGACCTTCCTCCCCAGACCAAACCGGCTTTCTCTTTAAAAGGCCTCAGGGTCCCAGAATATGATTGGCTTGCACAGAATATAATGATGCTACAGAATATAAGCAGATCTGGGTCTGGTTGGTCCCACATGGAGTACTAGTTAATGTCACTCTAGGACCAGATCGACCTGGGTTCAAATCCTCACTCAGGCCACTAGGCACACAAGGGGCGGGTGGCCCAGGTGATCTAGGGGCAGAAAGTCGAATTTTACAGTGAATCTGGTTGTGTAATTGCTATGGGGTAGCACAGCGATGGAAACCGATCCTACAGTATTTTCCTGTCTGGAGAGGTGGTTATGGGGGAATGAGAGAGCAGCGAAGCACGGACACGTGGTGTCCACATGCGTGACTTTGCAAGCATGCACACAAGACTTCAGGGGCAGTTGAGGCTTTGTGCCAACATTATTATTTTTTTAAAATTAAAAGCCACCACTTACCCGAAGGGTCTTGTGGCGGCTTACAACATTAAAACCAATAAGGTAAAAACAACATGAAACAAATAACAAATATGAAATATTAGCATTAAAATATTCAAATAGGTGGCTATCACCATACCACTATTAAAACAGCCCAAACATATGGTTACCCTCCAAAGGCCAACCTAAACACTTCAGCCTTGCATGCCTTGTGGAAACTAAACAGGTCTGGCAGGGCACGGGTGTCCTCCGAGAGTGCCTTCCACGGGGTAGGGGCCACAACTGAGAAGGCTCTTCCCCTGGTGACAGCTAATCGAGCCATTCTGGGGCCGGGCACCTGCAAGAGGCCCCTAGACAATAATTGAGGGGAGTGCGGGGGGATTGTAACGGGTGAGCAGGGCCGGATTTAGACTTGCTGAGGCCCTAAGCTATACACAACCCAGAGGCCCCCTACTGTTTTAAATTACATCAGCTGGTCTCAGAAAAATTTAAAATATATACGCCTTTTTAATATTTGAAAATATATTGTCTTTTAATTTTTATTTAAAAAGTAATAAAGGATGTGTTTACAAAAATCACAGAAATAATTACACAATTAAAGGGTTTTAAAATGACGAATAAGGCTCCAGCAGATTGCGAGGCCCTAAGCTGTAGCTTATTTAGCTTATGCGTAAATCCGGCACTGCGGGTGAGGCAGTTCCGTAGTAGGCGTGAGGGTCCCAGACTGTGAAGGGCTTTGAAAAGCATCTTGTTCCTCTCTCAACCCCAGCTGTGCTTTTGGGGTTTTTTTAAACTCCGCCTCTCATCCCTTCAGGCGATTAACGGCAACGCAATCGACCGCCACTTGCTGGGCTTGAAGCTCCAGGCCATCGAGGACCTCGTGAGCATGCCCGAACTCTTCATGGACACGGCCTATGCGGTCGCCATGCACTTCAACCTCTCCACCAGCCAGGTGAGCCATGGCTCTGCCTTTTGGGCAGGCATGGAGGGCTGGGGGGGGGGGCTTCACAGACTCAGTGAGTCTCTGGCAGGATGGCCGCATGGCAAGAGCACTTGGGCCCCGAGTTCGGGACCTCTGGCGAACTCTTGTGTTCCACTTCCTGTCGTCGTCAAAGCAACAGGGTGGTGAAGCAATGTTTTGAAACGTGGGGGTGGAACCAAACCTGGGGAAGGAGGTGGGAGAGCAACGGGGGGGTCAAGGAGAGCTTTCACCGGAGCAGGGGTGGGAGATGTTTCAGTCCCTCTGGTGAAGCAAAATTCTTTTGACAAAATGAATGTCAGAAAGGCAGACCCGGGAGAGCTGCAGCCAGCAAGAGTAATCTGTCTGTGAGCAGCGTGTGAAATGCGACTCAATCCATACCAACAACATTTGCCAGGAAAAGACTTCGGTGAGTCCAAGCTCACTTCGTCAGATACAAATGAGAATGAAGATCCATCGGCCCTTATACTGATTATATTCTGACCTGAGTATAAGGGCTGGTGGATCTTCATTCTCGTTTGTATCTGACAGAAGTGAGCTCAGGCTTGCAAAAGCTTATGCCATGGAAAGACCCTATTTGTTGGTCTTTAAGGTCCTAGTGGACCTGGATTTTGTTCTGCTAACACAATAGGGTTGCCGGGTCTTAATGCCATGCTGGCGGGGGGTGGGAAAGAACTTTCCAGGAGTGGGGTAGAGTGCCACGACGTGATGACATCGCGTGGAAGCAGGGCTATTTTGGGGCAGGAACGCACAGGAATGGAGTTCCGGCTGGCTCCTGAGTTGGCCACGCCCAGTAGGAACTCATTACCATAATAGGCCACACCCAATGAGCAGAAACTCATTAGGATTGGCTACATCAGGGGTGTGTGGCCTAACATGCAAAGGTGTTCCTGCTACAAAGAAGGCCCTGGGTTTTGACAACAAATAAGGTAAACAGAATAAGAAGGGAAAGGTGGGTGTGGCTGGATGACCACACTTCTGGTAACATGGGGGTGTGGCCTAATGTGCTAATGAGCGGTGCTGTCAGGGGTGTGGTCTAATATGCTAATACGTTTTGCTGTTGGGTGTGGCCTATTATGCTAATGAGTTCCTGCTGGGCTTTTTCTACAAAAAGAGCCCTGCGTGGATGTGACGTCACTACGTTGGGGATGTCGCACGGTGACACTCTGGTTTTTGGGCAAAACTCTATGGTAAAATCAGCCTCAAATCATAAAGTTTTGCCCAAAACCAAGAGTGTCACTGTGCAATGTCCCGACATGCTGACATCACTTCTATGTGACGTCAGTGCGTTGCAGTTATTTCTAGTGATGGGGTAGGGTTTCCTCCTGCCGGCAGGCAGAAGCCCAAAATACCAGGGGATCCCCCGCTCTCAACTGGGGAATCTAATCTAATAGCCTAAGCTAAATTCTGTATGCTTTTTAAACAATAAATATTCAAATATCAAATCTAAGTGGGGTTTTTGTATTATGAAATATTTATGAGTATTCTAATATACATATTGTTTCATACATACACAATGGAAAAAAATACAATAACGTAAACCATTCACAAGATAGGAATTTCATGGATTATCTTGGTTTATGTTATTGTATTTTTATAATTTCATAATACAAAAAACCCAGTTAGACTTGATATCTGAATATTTATTGTTAAAAAAGCATAGAGCGTTTAGCTTAGGCTATTAGCTTAGATTCTTGTGTCTGTATTCCTTTTCAATTACGTTCCCAAATGAGGAATGACAACCCTACAACCCACCTGAAACCAAAGGTTTGTATGTTTCTTTCCCTTTCTTTCCCCCCTCTAGGTCCCTGCAAAGACGGACTGCGTCATGTGCTTTGGCCCGGTTGTCCCAGACGGCTACGGCGTTTGCTATAACCCCATGGCTGAGCACATCAATTTTGCTATCTCGGCCTTCAACAGCTGTGCTGAAACCAACGCTGCTCGGCTGGCGCACTACTTGGAGAAGGCCCTGTTGGACATGAGGCTGCTGCTCCAGTCCAGCCCCAAATCCAAACTTTGAGAGAAAGAGAGATGCAGTGGAAAGCCAGGCCAGGATGTAGCCTTCAGGTCTGCGTGCAGTCCCCCCACCCGCCCACAATCCGAAGGGAGCAGGCCCCGTCCTGGGTCCGCCTCTGCATGTCCCTCGGATTGCAAAGAGAAAAAGAAATCGGTGGGATGAACAGAGATTAGGGAAACACTTCTTCAGAAGTGGCGGGCCGGCACTTTCTGTTTCTTGCTGTGGAAAGAAGAATGTATAAAATGCCTCCTTCCTCCTAGAAGCTGACTCCTGCAGAAGGCTGCTGGAGAAATCGTTTTTGTGTGCTTGATTTCCTTGCTGTTGATGATAAGCAGATGGATGGCTTTGAGGCTTCCTCTGGGCTTTTCTGCTCCTCCAGATTCTTCCGAGGGTCTCTGGGGGCCTTGGCCAGGCAGTTTTGGGCCTCCCCAGGTATGCTTAGGGCTGTCAAATGGGGGGTAAGGAAATCCCGTCCTGTCAAGATCAGTTTTGGTGGTCATCTAGACAGAGGGTCCATCCAGCCTCATCTTTCCCAGGAGTTGCGTTCTCTGTGCCCTTTCTCCACCCTTAGTCTTCCCACTCACGCCCTGCCACAATCTGCCCTTTGGATTGCTGTGCTGTTGAAAAATCTGTTGCGAAGCCTCTGTCAGTGTAACGGCTTCTTTTTGGTAGTTCTGGCAGCTCTGGCATTGGATCATAAAAATAATTTTGCTTCAAGAACAAGCAGACTTTTCTTCTGGCTTCTCTCCTGTAGATTTCTGGTTTAGTTATGGTTTTTTGAGGCTCCAGTGTGTGAATATCAGCAAGGCTTCTTGTTTCTTTGGTTAGGCTTCCAAACAGCCTGGGCAGCTGGCAGAGGAAGAAAAAAAATATGGGATACTTTTACACGGATCGATACTGACCCCCGTTCAGTGCCATGGACCCAGATTCTGTAAACTGCTACATCCTTCAATGTCAGGGTTCCTCCATTTCCCCGGGCATAAAACAGCGCTGTATTTGTGCTGCTTTTTGGTTTTAATTTGTCTGTAAAGTGACATTACAGTGGAATTATGCACATTTGTGCATCTGTTCGCAAAAAGAAAATGGTCTCTGCTGATGTTAACGATACAGCAATGCTGCCCCATGCAGCCATTAATCGTGTGGGGTAATTATTACTCTGAGAATGCCTGGAATGTGAATTATGGGAGAAATTTAAAATTTGGCTTTTCAGCAGCCGAGCAATCTGGCGCATGTGGCACCTCAATCCGTAGGATGCGTTGTGGGCGGTGGAAGTAAACGTTTTAGGAGAGCCAGGGGAAAAGCTGGTTGTTTTGGGTACCCTAGGATTTTGGAGAGAGCGTTGTCTATTCTGGAAAACTTGTGGGGCTGTCCGAGTCACAGTTACACTCTTCTAAATCCACTGGAGTTAGTGGGCTTAGAAAGAAAGCAGCTCTGTTTAGAGCTGCATGTTAATAGCAGAACTACACCCCCAGCACCCCTGGTTATTGCATAGATCTGAAATCTGGGCCTTTTTTAGCGTTTCAGATTTGGGAGTTCACAGCCTGTTCAGAAAAGTTCTGGATGCACATGTTATTGGTTGCAGTGAAGACCTAGCAGAGTTTTACTTAATTACTGAGTTGAACTACTGGCCATAAAAGGATATTGACGATCTAGGGGTTCCCCCCCCCTTTTTCCTGTATTTAAATCCCTCTGATGTAATGAATTGAGAATGTCAGCCCAGCCATTTACAGCTATGAGTTTTCTCCAACACCTTTTATGAGAACCAAGCCAGATGTTGAGAGAGAATTTTTAAATTCAGTGGCTACAACTATCATACTCTGTGGGGGTTTGTTGCTTGCTTCTAAACTAACATCTGAACACGCACATGGAAGCTCATAGCCAGAATTAAACTGTGTTGGTCTTAAAGGTGCCACTGGACTCAAACTCCTATCGCTTCAGACCAACACGACGACCCACCTGAATTAGATCGAATGCTGATTGACAGTGGTTACACCCCAGTGATGGCATTTCATGGTTGCAGAGAATCTTTTCCTCCCAAGCCTGGGTGGGTCTTCCTTCTAGGAAAGAGATGCCATGCAGTAGATTGTTTTTTGGTATCAGACGAATGACACTGTGCTCTCCAACAGACATACAGTTCGTGGTGCTGCTGCAGATGACCCTATGTTCTTTCTTTACTCCAGCCTGACCTGGGGGATGGCTGGAAGGCAAGACGACTTTTTCCACCGTTACATTCTTGAGAGTGACACCTCTTGCATGGTGCATACCCCCTTAGGAGTTATGCCCCACTGCCCAGGAACTGCCACCCTATTCGCAGCTGTGCATCTCTGATACCCGTCTATGCCTCCCGATTAAGAGATGCTGCTCCAGAAACAACAGTCTTCCAGTCATCTTCCAACATCCATCAAGATCTCGGTCTTACCGGAGGAAAGGATTTAAGTGGGCAAAACCTCGTCTCCAGTCTGTGGCAAGAGAAGAAAGCGATTGAGGTTTTCTCCTGTCAGTCCAATTTCCGTCTTTGCCTCAAGAATGATGCTACTGTGATTTGCACAGGCCTCAGCTGCCAAGTCATTATGCAAGTGGAATGGCATCGCCTGTAGAAACCGGCTCCCAAAGTGGAAGCGGTTTGGAGTCACTTAGCTTAGGAGAAGGGGAATTGACCGTAGGATCATTAAATAGATTTTTTGTTCCCAAACAGTTGGGGAACTCTTCATCTGTGGTATACTGGAAACAAGGATTTCCGTGCTCTGGATTTTGGTCAGTGATTGACCATGGTCTGTTCTTTTTTTCTTTTTCTTTTACTGACCAAAGTCAAAAAGTCTGTCAGTTTTGTCATGTTTTTAACCATCGGGTGCCTTAAGGCTTTTTTTTTTTAGAGTTAGCTTTGCATTAAAACAAAAATAACTTTGCCAAAGGAAAACACATGGAGGTGTTTTGCTGAAACTGGGGAAGGGGAGACCCCAGAGGAAAGAAAAGTTAGGTATTTTGAACTTGGCTGTGGATTTCAGGCAGGACTTAATTGCATCTAACAGAAGTCCAGTTTCTTTGGGGTTTAAAGCTCTCTGGATTGGGTCCAAGATGGGTGAGTTGTAGCAGATGGCACAATGCATAAATCCGTCTTAGGTGAACAAGGTGTTGACTGCAGTTTGATTGTTCGTCTTGTCTGGGTTAAAAAAAACCCAAACAAAACAAATACCACTGTGATAGTCTCCCTGCCCCCAAGAGAAGCCAAACTGGAGGGTCGTATTTAAAATGCCTTTGAAGATGGAGTAAAGCCGCTCACCTCTGCAACTTTATTGGACCTTGATGGGTTGGCTGGTTCTGCTTCCCTTTTTCACACTACCTGGCCTAAGCAGAGAAGCTTATTTCAGTGTCTTGAGAGTACCGGGCATTTGATTTAGAAAAGAAGATTCTAGTCCTTAAGGCTATAAAAGGTATGGCAGCCAATCTGTGTATGCTCCACCCAGGTTTCCCAGCGGTTGTGGGAATGGAGCTTCTACATGACCTCTGTCATTCTGCAAATTAGAAGAAAAAGAATAATCTCACCAGAGTGAAGAACTGCTTAGTGAAGTGGAGAATTCCATGTTTATTGATACGTTTTGGGGGAGTGAGATACAGAAAAGGCACAGCTCTGACTTTGGCCTCTCTGTACATCTGTCCAAGTATTCTCACTTGCAGGTGAGTCTTTCTGTGAAGATATATTTGTTTGGGCTGGTGGGGAAAGCTGTTCTGACACACACACCCTGTGTATAGTCCCGTTTTTGGAGGCGTTGACTGAACTAGGGTGGAGCAGGGACTTCACTGCAGATTACAGCGTAGGGACAAAGGGCAGGACAAAAGAAAAATGAAGATTGAGGCCAAAAGTTTCACCAAATTTCAAGGCCCGCTCTTGAATGTATTCAATATAAAGTGCCAATACATAAAATCTGGTGTGTTTTAGAAGGCGATGTTATTTTGAAATAACCTACAGATATTTCATCCTGCATGTAATCGTAAACGTGAGGAGTCTGCCTGCCGGAAACGGAACTTCTGAGGGACAACTCGTCCATGCCTCACATGTCCCTCCGTATTGTGTTGTTCAAATGGCTCCCTATCCTTCCGTTAAATTTTCTTCTTTAGCCTTGGCAGGGCCACTGGAATATCGCTCCCACTTGGGAATGAACGGCTGTTGCTTCTGCCTAGTGGGAAGGAGATGGGGCGGGTGGGTTTGGGAACCCCGCCGGGACGGAGGCAGAAAACTCACCGTCCCCAGCCTGTTTGTCAGGCTGGCTCTGGCTTTGGAGTCTTGATCACACCAGACTGTGACAGAATGTTGAGTGTATCTTAAGAACTTTGGAAGTTGGGGTTTTTTTAGCTAGGACACCCCTCCCATCCTGACCTAATGAACTGATAAGACTATACAGAAACTCACCTGTACAGCTAACGATTGTTCAGAATCTCTCATCGCCATTTGCTACTTGCTTTGTTAAAAGCTTCCGCTTTACATTGTCATTAGGAAGCCACTGACATGCGTGTCATCCAGCTTGCTTAAAAAGGGTGCCTTGGAGAACAGGTATGATTTCGGATGGGTGTCGGTGGGCTCTTGAGCCTGGCCTTTGCGTCTGTGGAAACAGCACGTGTCTCTGAGACGGTGTTTAAGGGCTAAAAGATTAGAAACCAGCCATTTTCTGACATGGATAGACATATCTTTTTTTATCCCAAAGGGTGTTTAGCTCACCCCAGCATCACCCACCACAAGTGCCTTTTCTGTGTTCTGCCAGCAAAGCAACAACAGTGTCCAGGTAACTTTTGCAAGGATGCCCTTGGAGAGGCTGGCTGACGGATGTCCCAGTCAAGAGGCCTGCAACATGAGGCAGCAAAGATGGATGTGAAACCTACTTCCAGTGTAGATTGCTGAGAAAAACAGAAGCAGTTAACAACAAAGTGTTTTAACCCAAGGGAAGCATTTTGCGGGGTGGGGGCAGGTCCCACAGCGGGTGCTAACACTGAGAATGGGGTCAAATCAAGTCACTGTAACTCTGGGCAGGCCTCCAAAATAATTAACTTTAGCTCCTCCTAAAACTGGCTCAGGTTTGGAAGTGGTCAATACTGCCACCATCTTGAAGGCTTTTCAAATCCAAGGGAATGCGTGTGTGGTGGCAGCGGGGACAGAACACAGGTTATAACTAACCCCAAATCATCACCCTCTGGGGACTGGAAACAGTAATAAAGCAGGACTAGGGAGCTTTGTGGGCGAGAGCCAGGTAGCAAGAAGATTTGGAGGTAGAAGGCCGCAGCAGCTATTCTGCTTACCTGCAAGGGCATATAGTGACCATACAATGCAGGTCAATGCAGCCTGCTGCACTTAATTGTACTGAGGGGGATCACTTTGAATAATGGAGGCCACAGCAGTTTTAAAACATGGCCATGAGGGCTAAACAGCCTAGGTCCAGAGTATTTTCTCATATCAATGTGCCTGCTGGTTAAGAATGGGATCTGAGGACCTGTTCCATGTACCTTCCAACAAGGCCTTCTTAGTGGCGGCACCTTAGGTCTTAGGTACCGGGCAAAAAGCCTAAGCATGCTGCTAATTGTGTACTCACCTCAGTTTGGACATTTAATTTGTTTTACTTACTGCTTTGGTCGACGCAGTCTTGCAGTGCTTTTTTAAATGTTTGCTGTTTTGCTGCTTTGTTAAAGTCTGATTTCATGCTACTGGTTTTTATGTCTTTTTATCCCATTGGAAACTGCTTTGGGCAACTTTTCGTATGGAACACATCTACTGTATAACAAATGCTTCTGACAGAGTTGTGCTGAAGGCATGGAAAGCCAACAACGCTGCCGTGGATTGTGCCAATGGATGTTCGTGTTTTCTGCCAGATACAAGCGTTGATTGTAGCAGTCATGAGGGATAGCAACTTGTCTTTGTGGAAACTAACCCAATGACACTCTCTTAAGCAAAGAACCCCGTCTCCTGCTTCAGTGCCTTACATGGCCCATGGCCAGGGAGGAAGAGAGATTTTATTTTATCAGATTCTTTGTGTAGAACTGTTTACAGGGGTTTTCCCATTTAGATAGTGTTTGAGAGGTTGGCATTCTTTTGATTCACCCCCGGCCAGCACTTGTTTGAAGTTTGCAGTGGCCAATTCATTGAAGTGTAAAGGAATGTATATATGAAATAAATCAGTGCCTGTATGTTGTTTATATGTCAGTGTTTTCTTTAAAAAAAACAATATACACATGTGGGGTGCCTAAAACCATGAAGAGGAAGGTCCCAATTTGTCCTCCCTCCTTCGTAAAGTCACATGGTGACATAAGCCAGCGAGGCAGAGAGCCTGTCGCCATCAGCAATTTGGGGAGACCAACCTACCTTACAGGGTTGTTGTAAGGACTGAAAACATGTGAAGTGCTTTGTGCCCTTGAGAATCAAAACGCTGGCACCTTTATATTTTAAAAACCTTAATACTTAACATCTTGGTTGCTTCCAGCCTGTGGTCTTTAAAAGGCTGTGAACTTTTGTGTAGTGGAGCTATTCTGTAAAAGCCTCTAGCTTACTGGAGAATTAAAAGCTGTTTTAACACCTGCTCTTTGTTTATTTGCTTGATTCATTGATGCCCCACCTGTCTCCCAGAACGGCTGACATCCTTCTCCTCTCCCCCATTTTATCCTCGCAACAACCCTGTGAGGTGGGTTAAGCTAAGAGTGTGCAACTGGCCCAAGGTCACCCAGCGAACGTTCATGGCACAGGTGGGGATTCGAAGTCCTCCAGATACTAGGATGGACACTCTTAACCACTACACCACACTGGCTGTTCAGTTCTTGGGTATGTGGGATGCTCCTCTGAAACACTTCTGGCGAGTGTGTGTCTGGACCACTTATAAGTAAAGGTAAAGGTTTCCCTTGCTCAACAGCTAGTCGAATCCGACTCTAGGGTGCGGTGCTCATCTCCATTTCCAAGTCGAAGAGCCAGCGCTGTCCGAAGGCTTCTCCGTGGTCATGTGGCCGGCGTGACTAAATGCCGAGGCGCACAGAATGCTGTTACCCTCCCATGAAAGTGGTACCTATTTATCTACTTGCAGTTTCCTGCTTTCGAACTGCTAGGTTGGCAGGAGCTGAGGCCAGAGATGGGAGCTCACTCGGTCATGTGGCACTCGGGTCTCAAACTGCTGAGCTACTGACCTTCCGGTCTGCAGCTCAGCATCTTAACCACTGAGCCGCCGTGGCCCCTGGCTGTTTATAAGCCATACTAAAATGGTATTCATCTATATATCTGACAGTCAAGTGTGGGCCAATGTGTGGATAGCTGAACCTGCAGATCCGGCCCACACTGGCAGAAAGGAGATTTTTTTTCCAGACTTGGGGGGACCCCTCTGGTTTACAAAACAAAAACAAAACCCTGAAAACATCACTACCACCGGCAGCTGGATGTCTAACAGCTTGGCAGGAGCCTGGGGGCGGCCATTCAGCGATCACAGAATGTCGCCATCTTGTAATAACGCTAGATGTTGTGTAACAATGGTTTTTTTTATTTTAATGTTATATTGGAGTTTTAAATGTATATTTATACCAGGGGTCATTTTGTAGAAAAAGAGGTGCAGGAGCTCATTAGCATAACTCATTAGCATAACTTATTTGCATGTGCCACACCCTCTGACATCACTGGAAGTGTGTCAGAAGGCAACTCCCACCACTCAGGCTCCACTGGACTGTTTTGGTTTGCAAGCTATTGGGGGGGGGGGGAAACATGCAGATCTGTCCTCGCAGAGGAGGGAGAGCTTGTACCTGAATAAATCTTGGTCTTAATGGTGCCACTGGACTGTTTTGGACTGGGGGCCCGGGGGGGGGGGCTCTGCAGCTTACCTGGCTGCTTCTTGCTCTGACTGAGGGCTGCTGGGAGCAGGGGGTGGGGCTTGTTGCATGTGCCCGCCCCCTGGGCTCTTTACTGCTGGAGCTCTGCTCCTGTGCGCTCCGGCAGGAAAAGTCCGCTATTTATACCTATGTTGTTAGCCGCCCTGAGCCTGCCACAGCAGGGAGGGCGGGATATAAATTTAATAAATAAATAAGTAAAACCTTAACAAATGTACATCAGGGGCTGAAATCCCCCTGACATATGAACAGACAGCTCACATGTACGTCGGCAGAGTCTTGGTGGTGACAGTGGGGGGGGGGGCAGGCACAAGAAAAAAAAGGGCCTGTCGGGGGTTGCTGGGAGCTGGTGGGCCTGCAGGCAGCAGCCATGAGGGTGGAGGGGATTCGGGTGCTGCAACAGGCCCCGCAGCGGAGATGTGGAGCCTTGCTGGGATCGATATTTGGCCTCTTGAGGGAGGACCCATCAGGTTGACTCGATACCACATGGTTTGCTTTGACTCACCGAGGTCCAGCCGCTCGCTCATGTTCAGTGGCAGCCACCCCAAGAAAGCCCGTGTGGTGTAGATGTTAAGAGTTTTAGACTAGGACCTGTAATCCTTGTTTTGCCCTGGAAACTGACTGGGTGACCTTGGGCCAGTTAAACAGGCAAGACGGGAGGTGAGGGCGCCTGGCTCGGCCCGTGCCCAGCCAAGGCCCACGTGAGGCGAGGCAGATAGTGGCACTTGACCCAAGCTGAGCCCCAAACGAAGCCATGCAAACGGTGGCACCTGGCCCGGCCAAGCCCTGCGCAAAGTGAGGCGAGACACATGGTGATGGCGCACAGACTGTGGCGCCTGGCTGAGGCCCATGTGAAGCGAGGCAGAGGGCAGCACCCAGGTGGCCAGCTCTGCCCCCCATGGAGTGAGGGAGGTGCCCAGTCAAGGTGAAGCAGACGGTGCGCAGGCCACGTGGGACAAGGGAAACCGCGTCAGGCCGGCCTGAGGAATGCAGAACTCGGCCAGTGG
>NW_015165914.1:61440-64115 GCF_001447785.1 Gekko japonicus
ATGGCTTGCCCAAGGTCATCCAGCAGCTGCAAGTGGAGGAGTGGGGAATCAAACCCGGTTCTCCCAGGTTAGAGTCCGCGCACTTAACCACTACACCAAACTGGTTGTTCTGAGGAGAATGAAGGTGCTTGGAGTCTCCATTGTGGAGAAAGGCAGGCTACAGACCAAGCCGACAAATAATATAGCTGAAGACAGAAGGGCAAAGAAAACGTTGGCATGTGGGTGGGGAGGAGAGAAGGAAAAGGTTGAGGATATGGGGGTTGGCAGGTGGAGGAAATAGTGTGGGGAAACGATGACGGGAAAATGGGTGCCCTTCACTAGCCCTTGTAGGTTCCCCAGTGTGGGACCGAATCCGCTCTTGCAACTGGCCCTGCACAACTCGGCCACAACAGGGCAGAAAACTGAAGACAGGGAGGAGATGACGGGAGGTGGGTGGGTGGATGGGAGGGAGGGAAGGAGAGGAGGCAAGAAAGAAAGAGGATTATGGGGGCTTTCGAGAAGGCGGGAGAAGAAAATGGGGGGGAGAGGGAAATATGTCCTGCAATCCCTTGTAGGTTCTCATTTGGGGGTTGTTTGTTTTTAAATAATATATAAAATGTGCTCTCCAAAGCACAAAGGAGGGTGCTCCCTTTATGGAACGTGAATGCAACCGTTTTGCTTTTTTTTTTTTTGTTAAATGAAAGACAGTTTTAGAAGCAAGGTTTTGTTTTTTAAGGCTGGTTCCATTCCCTTGATGGAAAACAGTTGTGCACATGTGACTGGCTTCGGACTCTGGGCCCAGTCACAGACTACGCCATGCTAAGTGGAGGTAAAAGGTAGATCATAAATGGCGAGCAGATCCTGACCTGACTCCTGGTAGATCTCCAAAAGTTCTCGACTCAGGAGGGGGTCCTCAGTGCCCAGCATTCCTTAGCTCGTCTGTAGGGGTAAGCCTGGTCCATCCCCACCTCCCACCTTCAAGGAAGTTCCTACTGATGCATGGGGCTGGCTTCCATTTCTAGGCCCACACTGAGAGCCCACTTCTCTAACAGATTGGTAAGAATCTGACACAGTTTTCTTTTGCGATTGCGCAGGATCGAGTCTCTGTATTCCTCAGCATCACGCCACCCCTTTTCACAGGGGCTAGCTGGGAGCTGGTCTTTTGAGTTCCCCGATCGGAACTGTACTTGCAGACGGAGCAGGCTCAAGGGATGGAGTTACATGGCTCAGCATGTACCTGGGGCCAACTCTGCCCCTGCAGGCAAGGCAGCTTGCTGCTGGCAGATCCTGAAGTTCTTGCAGGTCCCCCCAAAAGCTGAGCTCTCAAGGCCAAAGTCTGCCACCCCAACAAAGAAAATGACACTTTGGCAGATTATCTGGTAGAAAGCCACAGAACAAGAAAAGAGCCCACTCACAGATCTATAGAAGAAGCTGTGTCTCGGCACAGCCCACCAAATTAATTTGTGGTGAAAGCAAACGAGTGAGCCTGCATCGTAAGCCTCTGTATATTTGGGTGCCCCACTGAGTTTAGGGGTGGCTTATACCCAAGTGATGGTGCCTGGGATTCCACCAGTAGCTGCCAACTGCAGGCTCAATGTGTTAAAAGGCTCAACTCGATGCAAGGTGAGAGAGGTGTCATTTCCAAGCAGCCACTCGCTCGTTCAACCATAAGATGGAATGAAAAAGTTACCCCCCCCACTTCAGTGCTACCCCCCCCCCAAATCATACTAGCATTGATTTGGACTAAAAACACAGGAAGCTAAGCCTTAAGCCACACGTCCCCAACATGGTGCCCCCTGACCCCTTCCCTTGTGCTCAAGTGCTTTTGGAAAGTGGTTGACGACAGGTAAGACTTTTGCCTCGCAAGGCTTCTGACGGGCCAATGGAGATCTGGATTGGCTCTGCAGCAGTGTCAAAATGTTGCTGACCGCAGCACAAGAATCTTCGCTGTAGGAGGAGGAGGAGGAGGAGAAAAGATTGGGTTTATCCCCCGCCCTTCACTACCCGAGGGAGTCTCAGAGTGGCTAACAAACTCCTTTCCCTTCCCCTCCCCACAACAGACACCCTGTGAGGTGGGTGGAGCTGAGAGAGCTCTGACAGAAACTGCTCGAGAGAACAGCTATGAGAGAACTTGTGACTGAAGAAGAAGAGATTGGATTTATACCCCGCCCTTCACTACCCGAGGGAGTCTCAGAGTGGCTAACAAACTCCTTTCCCTTCCCCTCCCCACAACAGACACCCTGTGAGGTAGGTGGGGCTGAGAGAGCTCTTGACAGGAACTGCTCTTTTTCAAGGACAGCTCTGACAGAACTCTGGCTTGCCCAAGGTCATCCAGCAGCTGCAAGTGGAAGAGTGGGGAACCAAACCCGCTTTTCCCAGATTAGAGTCCGCGCACTTAACCACGACACCAAACTGGCTGTACAACTGAAGAGGAGCCACAACAGCTGTTCTGTGGACTGTTCCGCCTCCTGCAGCAGCTGTTTTGTGGCAGCTGTTTTATGGCTGCGCCCCTCACACTGCCCGGATTCCAGAGGCGCCTGCAGGCACAAAAAGGACTGGGGACCAAGGCTCCCTCTAAGCTGTGGAGTCTTGTGAGCAAAATTTCTACTTTGTGAGCTACTGGCCTTCAAGTTGTGAGCGAGCGGTTTGGCTACTGCATAAATTAGTTTGCTCTGGAGCAAACTTTTTGCTCGGGG
>NW_015165914.1:65210-90541 GCF_001447785.1 Gekko japonicus
GGCCCCTGGGAATTACAGGAGCGTTCTGGGAGTGGAATGACAGGCCCCAGAGTGGAATGGCAGCCCAGGGGGGTAGGAGATGTGTCCTGGGACTGGAATGACAGGCCTGTCATTCCAGTCCCAGAACACTCCTGCTACCCCCAGCGGCCTGTCATTCCAGCCCAGCCCCACGGAAGATCACCAGGCTCAGCAGAGGAGACTTCCTCCAAGACTGCTGAGCTGCTGAAGGCGAAGCAATTGCTGACAGAGGAAGAGGAGGAGGAGGAGGAGCTATGGCCCAGGGCTGTGCAGGAGGACAAGCAGAAGGCTCAGATCCTCATGCTCTGCTGCTGCTGCAGTTTGCCTGGAGTTGGAGGAAGTGGCGGGGTGGCTGGCTTAAACTTGTATTTGGCGGGCTCTTTGCTTAGAGCCCGCCCACTATTCCAAATAAGGCAGCCAATGCTGAGCCTGCTCTTTCTGTCCCCGCCCCGCCCCCCCCGGAAGCCCTGCTGCTCCTCTCCCGAGTCAGTCAGCAGAGTGTCAACAAGATGACCGATCAGTGGGTGAGGGGGCCGGGGTGAGGGAGGGGGACCTGAGGATTGGGGGAGGGGCCTACAAAAAACACGGGGGGGGCAGGCCCCGTGGGCCCCTTGATAGCTGCAGGCCTGCTCTGGAGCCCTCCTTCCTGAGCTAAGCCAAAAATGTGTGAGCTGGAGGCTAAAAAACTGTGAGCTGGCTCACACTGACTCAGCTTAGAGGGACCACTGCTGGGGACCCTGCCCTAAGCTGTGTATTTGACTCGGAAAGTGGATCTTGCTTTGGCGCACCTGTTAAAGCTGAAGTGGTTCAAAAAACCCGGAAACCTGTATGCATACTGCGCTTACAAAAATAGTTTAAGTAATTAAAGGGACAGTGTGATCACCCAGAGTGGTTAAGACGCTGAACTGCAGGCTGTGGAAGGTCGGTAGTTCAGCAGTTCTGAGACCCGAGTGTGCCGCATGACGGAGTGAGCTCCCGTTCCTAGTTCCAGCTCCTGCCAACCTAGCAGTTCGAAAGCAAGAAATTGCAAGTAGATAAATAGGGACCACTTCGGTGGGAAGGTAACAGCGTTCCGTGCGCCTTGGTGTTTAGTCATGCCGGCCACATGACCACGGAAACGTCTTCGGACAGCGCTGGCTCTTCGGCTTGGAAACGGGGATGAGCACCGCAACCCTAGAGTCGGATTCGACTGGCTTTCGAGCAAGGGAACCTTTACCTTAACATTTCACAAGGTAAGTACAAAAATAAGTAAATTGATGAGATGTTAACGATGATCTCCGGAATGTTCAACCGTTTCGATAGTAATCTTTTTCCGAACAAAGATGAAGAGTATGCAACGCGGTGAAGTGCATTTTTGCCCTTCTAAGAATCATTGGGAACCTTATACAATGATGTCACGACACTTCAGTGAGACTTATTGATATGTATCAGTTGAGACATTGACTAGAGACGCTGCACACTCTTCATCTTCGTTCGGAAGAAGATTACGATCGAAACGGTTGAACATTCCAGAGGTCATTGTTAACATCTCATCCATTTACTTATTTTTGTACTTACCTTGTGAAATGTTAATCGTGTGTATTTTCACACTCTGGATGATCACACTGTCACTTTAATTACTTAAACTATTTTTGCAAGCGCAGTACGCATACAGGTTTCTGGGTTTTTTGGATCATTTTTTGGACTTGCTTTAATACTGTTACCAGGGGTCATTTCGTAGAAAAAGAGGTGCAGCTCATTAGCATAACTCATTAGCATAACTTATTTGCATATGCCACGCCCCCTGACATCACCGGAAGTGTGTCAGAAGGCAACACCCATCTCTCAGGCTCCACTGGACTGTTTTGGATTGCTAGCTGTCGGGGGGGGGGACGTGCAGATCTGTCCTCGCAGAGGAGGGAGAGCTTGGGCCTGAATAAAACTTGGTCTTAAAGGTGCCACTGGACTGTTTTGGATTCCTAGCTATTGGGGGGGGGACACGTGCAGATCTGTCCTTGCAGAGGAGGGAGAGCTTGTACCCGAATAAAACAAGATCTTAAATGTGCCACTGTTTTGGGCCGGGGGGGGGGGGCTCTGCAACTTACCTGGCTGCTTCTTGCTCTGACTGAGGGCTGCTGGGAGCAGGGGGTGGGGCTTGTTGCATGTGCCCGCCCCCTGGGCTCTTTACTGCCAGAGCTCCGCTCCTGTGCGCTCCTGCAGGAAATGACCCCTGACTGTTACCATCCTCTCAACACAAAGCTGAAGTGGTGCCACTGATCTGCAGCATCCTTTCGGTTGACAAAAACTCACAACCATTTTACATTTGGAAAGACAATCAATACAGGGTGCACAGACTGACCATAAAAACATTTTATTGAGTATTTAAAAGTTTTTTTTTGGGGGGGGGTAGCTTAGGGCTAATTCTAAACCATGAAGAGCATCGGTATGCCTTAACAGTGGCTTCCTTCAAGGTTTAATTTTTTTCCTTTTTTTTTTTTGGATTTTAAAACAACCAGTAACAAAATTTGCGATAAGACCTTAGGGGAAGGGGAAGGGGTGTAAAGAGATGGCAAATTTGAGTAGACATTATTGGGGAAAGAGGAAAATCTTGTTTGGGAATGCAGACCAAGTTCTTGGCACTCAGTTTAAACAAAAACAAAAAAAGGGGGGGGAGGTCCCCAGTAAACAGATAAGAATCTGAAAGAGGAAAAATAAAAAAGATAGTGTAGTGCAGGTTTTGCCACTGTGTTGACACACACACACACACCGTCCCCCCCCCCAGGGTGCACCCCATCTTGTGTCGTTTTGCGTGCAGAAGTGTCACTAGTGTTAAAAGCAAACCTTCAGTCCTTTTGTTACAAAGTGCAGCGAGGATGGACCGAGATGTCCCAAACAGTCATGAAAAAGTGAAAAATTAAAAACAAAAAGGCCGCTTGGCACTGCTTCTGTCACTGCCGACCCCCAGCCGGAGATTAAATGTGTCGCCTTCCAAAATTCATGATCAACAGTTACTCCCTTCCCTGCCTTTGCAAAACCAACAGTTCCGGGTTTGTTTGTTTGTTAAAAAAATAATAAATAGTGTGTATATCTCATGCTGCAAAAAAGAGGGTGGGGAAATTAATAAAAAGTCACAGAGCTATATATGCTTATTCCCTCCTATCAACAAGACACTAGGTATATCCTCCGTAGACCCTCCCCCCCACTCCCCTTCCCCTGCCTTCCCGAATGCACAAGCACAACCTACCAGAGTCCAGTCTTACAGAAGCCCTTGTTTCAAAAGGAACGGGAGCTGCACAAGGAAGAGGCTTGTGGCCCTCTCCCGTTCGCTTGGTGGGCGGGGCTTGTGCAAGAAACGTCCCTTGGTGGGTTGCTCCCCAAAGGAGGGTCAGATCCCAACCAACGCTGTGCAACTGCAGTATAAATGGATTCTGCTCCAGTACGGTCCCCAGCATGCAGCGAGGAGCAGCCAGCTAGTTGTCAAGGCCTCTGGATCTTCAGGACCTGGTCCCTGCTTGTTCCTTTTTGGTCCGTCTCCTAAAAGCCTCCTCCGCTTCTCTGTACAGGTCTCTAGTCTGGCCCCACTCTGGTCGATAAGAGTCGTGCAGTCCGCTTCCAGAGCGTCCCGAGTTCACTGGAGCTTCGTGCCCAGCTTACGCTGTCGGTTCCTGCAAGGCCCAGGATGGGGGGCGGGGAAGAGGAGAGAAGACGTCTTAAATATCTTCGGGTGTTTTTGCTGCCCTGCCTAGCTCTCATAAGAACATAAGAGAAGCCAATGTTGGATCAGGCCAGTGGCCCATCTAGTCCAACACTCTGTCACACAGTGGCCAAAAATACCAGGAGCCATCAGGAGGTCCAGCAGTGGGGCCAGGACACTAGAAGCCCTCCCACTGTTCCCCGCCCCCCCCCCAAAGCACCAAGAATACAGAGCATCACCTGCCCCAGCGTGAGAGTTCCTATCTATACCTTGTGGCTAATAGCCACTGATGGACCTCTGCTCCATATGTTTATCCAGTTCCCTCTTGAAGCTGTCCATGCTTGTAGCCGCCACCACCTCCTGTGGCAGTGAATTTCATATGTTCATCACTCTTTGGGTGAAGAAGTATTTCCTTTTATATGTTCTAACCCGACCGCTCAGCAATTTCATGGAGTGCCCACGAGTTCTTGTATTGTGGAAAAGGGAGAACAGTACTTCTTTCTCGACCTGCTCTATCCCATGCATAATCTTATAAACCTCAATCATGTCACCCCTCAGTCGTCATTTCTCCAAGCTAAAGAGCCCCAAGCGCTTTAACCTTTCCTCATAGGGAAAGTGTTCCAACCCTTTTATCATTCTAGTTGCCCTTTTCTGCACTTTTTCCAATGCTATAATATCCTTTCTGAGGTGTGGTGACCAGAACTGTACACAGTACTCCAAATGAGGACGTAACCATCGATTTATACAGGGGCATGATGATACTGGCTGATTTGTTTTCAGTTCCCTTCCTAATAATCCCCAGCATAGTGTTGGCCTTTTTTATTGCAGTTGCACAGTGTCTTGACATTTTCATTGAGTTATCTACTACGACTGCAAGATCTCTCTTCTGGTCAGTCTCCGCCAGTCCACACCCCATCAATGTGTATTTATAGTCCCTCGCCAGAGCTTGGGGGTCAAGTTGGAGTACAACAGGGTGGCCTCGGGCGAGCCTCAGGACAACCCTCTAAGGCAGGGGGATGCTTCAAGGTCTGTTCTGGGCCTGGCACGTGACGCTGGCATTCAGCCCCCCGCCCAGCTTCGCATTGGTTTGGGAGGCACGCTTAAAACAGAATTGCTCACTTTGATCGAAGGCTCTACAGTCCCAGTCTGAAGATGGAAGACTGCTAAGCAGTGTTCCCTCTAAGGTGAGCTAGTCTGACCTTAGATGCTTCCCTGTCTATGGAGGCACAGGTCACCAATACTGCCAGACTGGCATTTTACTGTCCGTGCCAGGCACGGCTGCTGGCCCCTTTCCTGTTGTGCCCCGACCTGGCCACGGTAATCCATGCAACTGTCACCTCCAGAATGGACTACTGTAACTCACTCTACGCTGGCCTGCCCTTGAGACTGACCCAGAAGCTCCGACTGGTCCAGAATGTGGCGGCACGAGTCCTGGCGAGAACGCCATGGACAGCACATATACAACCCGTGCTGCACCAGCTACAACTGGTTACCGGTGGAATACTGAGTCAGGCTCAAGGTATTAGTGTTGAATTTCAAGGCCTTGAGCGGTCAGGGACCCACGTACCTTCAGGACCGCCTCCTCTAATACGTCCCTAGAAGAACGCTGTGATCAGCTGATAACAACTTACTGGTGATCCCTGGCCCTAGGGAGGTCTGGCTGTCCGCGACTAGGACCGGGGCCTTTTCGGTTCTGGCCCCGACCTGGCGGAACTCTCTGCCGAACAACATCAGGGCCCTGCGGGATCTGATGCAATTCCGCAGGGCCTGTAGGGCAGAGACGTTCCGCCAGGCTTTTGGCTGAGGGCAGCAGCGGTTAAGACCGGCACCCTCCTTTTCTTCCCATGGCCCCCACATCCTCCTTCCTGCCCTGCTGCACAGAGAGCACTGCAGCCGGCAAAAGAGGTTGATCGCCACCTGAATCGGTTGTTTTATTAGTGCATTGTGATAATTTTATTATGCTGACTGTATTTTATCTCTTTTTAAGGTTGTAATCACCCAGGGAGCTGCGGTGGCTCAAGTGGTTAAGACGCTGAACTGCAGGCTGTGGAAGATCGGTAGTTCAGCAGTTCGAGACCCGAGTGTGCCTCAAGACGGAGTGAGCTCCCGTCTCTCATTCCAGCTCCTGCCAACCTAGCAATTCGAAAGCAAGAAATTGCAAGAAGAAAAATAGGTACCACTTCGGTGGGAAGGGAACAGCGTTCCGTGCACCTTGGTGTTTAGTCATGCCGGCCACATGACCACGGAAACGTCTTTGGACAGCGCTGGCTCTTCGGCTTGGAAACAGAGATGAGCACCGCAACCCTAGAGTCGGATTCAACTGGCTTTCGAGTAAGGGATATCTTTACCTTTACCTGTAAATCACCCAGAGCCCACTTGTGGAGCTGGGCGATTCATAAATTTAATAAACAAACAAACAAATAAATAATAACTTTACACAGACTCCAACCAAGTCCCTGTCATTGAGTTCCATAGTGCGGGGAGGGGATGACGTATTTCTGGCGCATCGGGTGCTTGTACTGTTTGTAGGAGAGCTCTCGGCCCAATCCTCACCTTGCTTCTGCTCTGGTGACTGTGTATTCGAACCATAGGATATTTGGGATGAGGCTGGTATCTCGGATTAAGAAGAACTCTGATATCGGCCTGGAAGAGCCACGGTTTTAGCAGCAAGAGGAGGACGGGTAGGTGGGGGGGGAGAGAAAGAGAGAGACAGGAAAGACAAAGTTACGTGTATGTTTCCTAGAGCCTAGAACTCATTACTATGCATTGACCCATTTTTTTTACTTGTAAGGAATTGACACAAGGGCCCTGACAAAATACAGCCCAGCAAACACTCACTATGCTCAAAAGGGCTGGAGGGAGGCTGGTCCAACCCCTTGCTTTATCTGACATAGGGAGCTCTTTTTGTAGCAGGAACTCCTTTGCATATGAGGCGACACACCCCTAATGTAGCCAATCCTCCAAGAGCTTACAGAGCTCTTCTTACAGGGGCTACTGTAAGCTCTTGGAGGACTGGCTACATTAGGGGTGTGTCACCTCATATGCAAAGGAGTTCCTGCTACAAAAAGAGCCCTGCCGGGCGGCTGACATAGTAGACTAACTGTAAGTTTTTTTTAATTTGTAACATCTGGATTTTAAAATTGTATCATGATGATCATGCTGTATATTTAACTGTTGGGAGCTGCCCTGAGCCCTGCTTGGTGGGGAAAGGGGTGGGATCTCAGCTGAATAAATGAATGAAATGAAATAAATATAAGGCAGCTTCTTATGTTCTAGCAGAGACCCAATCCGCCTGGATGTAAGAATGGCCACCCACAAGCCCAGCCTGGTGTTAACACTTCTATTGTTATCTCCGTGATCATCTCAAATGTTCATCTCATCAAAATTCTGCTTAAATAAACAGAGTGATCTTTGTTTCAAATTCTGCCGTCCCGCAGCTATGAGATGGACAGACTATAAATTCAGGTCATTGCCGACAAGCAATCGGGGGGAGGTGGCCCGGGGGGAGGGGGAGCCATGGTTTGGGAAGGGGCCCATAACAACCGCTAGGGGGCCAGGCCCCATGGTAGCTACGGGCCTGCCTCTGGTCCACACAGTTCCGTACTGCCTGTTCCGACTGGGAGTGGCTCTCCAGGGCCTTCGGCAGAGGAGTACCTTCCCCAAAGCCGGCCTCTTGAGATTCTTTTAACTGGAGGTGCCGGGGCCTGAACCTGGGACTTTCCACATACAAAACAGATCCTCTACCACTGAGTGATGGCCCACGCCTGCCTTCTGTACACATAGTGTGCCAGGCCACTGGACTCACTAGAGAAGAAAAGCAGTATGATTTATTTTAAAGGAATAGTGTCTACACTGATTGATCAAGATGGGCGGCCATGTTAGTCTGTCTGTAGCAGTAGAAAAGAGCAAGAGTCCAGGAGCACCTTAAGGACTAGCAATATTTGTGGCAGGGGAGGAACTTTCGTGAGTCACCGCTCACTCGTTTAGGTACAGCTAGAATGTGAGTCCATCTGTCCTATATATTGGAAAGTGGAGTGATTTCAGATGCCGAATGCTATGAGCAGGCAAATGACAATAACAACTGATAATGAAGCTCAGGACCAGGGGTCATTTCCTGCGGGAGCACACAGGAGCAAAGCTCCAGCAGTAAAGAGCCCAGTGGGCGGGAACATGCAACAAGCCCCACCCCCTGCTCCTTCTCTCCTTCTTTCCTTCCTTCTTTCCTTCCTTTTTTCCTTCTTTCTTTCCCTCCTCCATTCCTTCTCTCCCTCCTTCTTTCCATCTCTCCCCCCCCCCACAGATCTGTGTGAGGGCAGATCTGTGTGTGTCCCCCCCAGCTAGCAATATAAAACAGTCCAGTGGCACCTTTAAGACCACGTTTTATGCAGGTACAAACTCTCCCTCCTCTGCAAGGGCAGATCTGCACGTCGTCCCCCCCACAAGCTAGCAATCCAAAACCATCCAGTGGAGCCTGAGTGGTGGGTGTTGCCTTCTGACACACTTCCGGTGATGTCAGGGGGTGTGGCACATGCAAATAAGTTATGCTAATGAGCTCCTGCACCATTTTTTCTACAAAATGACCCCTGCTCAGGACAATGCATCCACCTGGACTGAACCGAGACCTAGGTTTCCTGTCTTATTACCAATGCTCATTTCTCCACACCTACTACCCCCTCTGTATAGCACACCTAATCCAATCACGCCTGCTATTGTCATTTACTTGCTATTGCCATTGTCTGCTAATGTCATTTGGCATCTACTAATATCATTTGACACAAGAGTACATGCTCTACAGCCAGCATTCTGATTTTCCATGGGCCATGTCTCCCCCCCCCATCCCCAGCATGCTACTTTTTCCATATGCACCAATTTGTTTTTTCTAAAGGAGCAGAATTCACATCTGCAGCCTACATACACCCTTGGCAACATGGTCACAAGGAAAGCTTCACCCCTCAATTTACCTGAATGTGCAGATTGGCCCTAATGTAGGAAAAGCCCAAGGGTGTGTGTGTGAGGACTTACCATGCAGCTATCCGTGGGAACAGCGGCGTTAAGATCTCCTGTGTGAAGACAAACCACACGACAGCCATGATGCTTCCCACGACCCCTCCATATGCGACTTGGCTCCAGGTGTGGTACATCAGGTAGACTCTGTGTGGCCAAGACAGGAGAAGAGCGATCAAGGAGAGATTACACCATGGTCACATGAACACCTAATCAGACCCTGGGTCCACCCAAGTCAATCTTCTCTACTCAGACTGGCAGTGGCTCTTCAGTGGCTCGGGCAGAGGTCCTTCACGTCACCTGCTGCCGGGTCCTCTAACTGGAGATGTCCCTCCCTCCCTCGATGACAGAGGGAAGTCTTCTGTGCCGGCAGCCAGCCTCCCCATTTCTCAAGCGCACAGCCAGGCAGCCCACCCACAGACCTGCTCAGCTTCAAGGGCCACTGCTTTGTCTGCCAGCGTGTCTTTTGAACGATTCCCAAGGGGGGAAATGAACAGAGAACACTCAGAGGCCCCTCTATCCTCTACGGGAAGATCCTTTCCATTCCAAGAACTGACCCCGTAGCCTTCTGCACGCCAAGCACAAGCTCTTCTAAGGAGTCCTGGCCAACAGCCGCTGAAGTCTCCCCAACCACATTGTTGGAGTTGCTCACAATGATCCCCACGTTACAGTTGGGGGTCACCCAATGAAAGCTACTAGTCGGGCATTCTAGGCGGAATTTGTCGCCAGAAGATGCGGTGGCGGCTGCCGGGTCAAATGGGTTTGAAAGGCAATTCAAGGCAGGATGGATGGAGTCAGGTGTTCAGATTTTTATGCCCTGCTTTTCTCCCCAACAGGCACCCCAAAGCTGCTCGCACCATTCCCCTCTCCATTTGGTCCTCACAACAACCCTGTGAGGCAGATCAGTCTAAGAGAATGACTGGCCCAAGGCCACCCAGCTTCTGTTGTGGAGGAGGGAGTCAAACTTCAGTCTTCCCAGTCCGGACCTCACACCATGCTGATTATCAATGGCTACCGGCTGTGATGGCCAAATGGAGCTTCCATGTTCAGAGGCAGAGTGTGCTCATGCCCACTGGAATCTGTATCCCGAAGGTGCTGGTGAGAAACAAAGACTCCCCACCTGCTGTATGAGACGAGGAAGGCCACTGTTAGGAGGAAGAGGGACAGCACGTGTCTCCACAACAAGTCCAGGAACCTGGCGTTGTTTGTTTGGTGCATTCTGGGAAACAAAGAGATTGAACTGGAATGGCAGAAGCACTCGCCAAGCAAGGAAATCAGCATCCCATCCTGTCTAGTTTAAGCCTAACCCCACCCCCGACGCAGCCTGCTATTAACTTCCAACTCCCACCCATGGGGACCAGAGGGTGGGTAGCAACAGTTAGCTTCCACTCCACCACGCCTGGCCACAGGTCAGCTGAGAGCTCTCCGCCCCACGGAATGTTCGGCACTGAGTTCTGAGCCATTCGAATTAGATTTCAGACTCCCGGGAGCAGTTCTGCGGAACCAATTTATTTATTCTTTGCTGAGAAGCAAGACCGAAAAACCCACAACAACCAGTGTCTAGATATTATGCAACACAGACGTGATTGCCTAGTTTTACAGCTCCTTGTGCAATACCTTTTTGAGGTGTACACTTAAAAGACACCGACAGCATACAGCGCAACACGCGGAGCAAGAAGGCAGTGAATGCAGGAATCATACAATCACGCTGATCAAGGACATTTTCTCCCAACACGTTTAAAATGTTCTTGCCTCTTCCTTTATGTGGACTAGAAACCTGGCTTTTTAAAAAAACCAGCAATGCCTCTCAGCTTGATGGATCCCACGACAGCTACCAGATTCAAGCTCTGGACCTCCTACCCCCACCAATTCACTTGGCACCAAGCTCACGAGGTTTCGGGGGCCAGATAAGGCCTTTTGAAAAAAATTCTCGTTGTCCCTCTGTTGATTTTGTTCCACTTCCCCCATGCTACTATTATTTACTTTTGCTGCTATTTTATTATTTGACCTATTTTATTGTGCTCTGCTTTTATTACAAAATGTTGTTTTATAGTCTGCTGTAGCTTGGTGGCTCTTTATGCTGATCTTTATTGGTTTTACCGGTTGGTTTTTAAGCCACTGTAGAATTTTTTTTAGGCAAAGGGGAGCACAACTATCAATATGTTGATAGAGCAGAGGTCCATCAGTGGCTATTAGCCACAAGGTATAGATAGGGACTCTGGGGCAAGTGATACTCTGTCATCTTGGTGCTTGGGGGGGGGTCAACAGTGGGAGGGCTTCTGATGTCCTGGCCCCACTGGTGGACCTCCTGATGGCACCTGGTATTTCTGGCCACTGTGTGATACAGAGTGTTGGACTGGATGGGCCTTTGGCCTGATGCAACATTGGCGTCTCTTATGCTCTTATGTTAAATCAACATTCACAGGAGACGTGGGCCGGAGACCTGGCTTCAGCCAGTGGCACGCAGAACGTCAGGATACCCAAAGGGAAAGTCAATGAAGTCTGACCTCTCAATCCAAGCCTTAGACCACCCACAGAAGATAGATGTGAATGGAACACAATTCTAGCCCCTTTGACTGGCAGGGCAATGAAAGCTGAAAAACCACTCCTTGCCAAAGAGCCGTTATTGCAGGACTGCCTGGGGTTTTTGCAATCAAGTCGCAGCCAACTTGACAGCAACCCTGTTGGGTTTTCAAGGGAAGAGACACACAGAGGTGGTGTCTGCCATCGCCTGCCTCTGCATAGCATCCCCGGACTTCCTTGGTGGTCTCACATCCAAGCACTAACCAGGGCCGACCCTGCTTAGCTTCCAAGATCTAATGAGACCGGGCTAGCCTGGGCCATCCAGGTCAGGTCAGGATTGCCTGTAGGATGTGTTAAAAGGCCGTGAAACAGAAGGGAGCTATTCCCATCAGGGGTCATTTCCTGCGGGAGCCCACAGGAGCGGAGCTCCGGCAGTAAGGAGCCCAGGAGGCGGGCACATGCAACAAGCCCCACCCCCTGCTCCCAGCAGCCCTCAGTCGGGCCACGAGGAGCAAGAAGGTAAGTTGCAGAGCCCCCCCCGGCCTGCCTTCAGGTACAAGCTCTCCCTCCTCTGTGAGGGCAGATTTGTGCATCCCCCCATAGCTAGCAATCCAAAAGAGTCCAGTAGCACCTTTGAGACCAAGGTTTACTCAGGTACAAGCTCTCCCTCCTTTGCGAGGACAGATCTGCTCGTACCCCCCCCCCCCAATAGCTGGCAATCCAAAACAGTCCAGTGGACACTGCGCGGTGGGTGTTGCCTTCTGACACACTTCCAGTGATGTCAGGGGGTGTGGCAATAGCAAATAAGTTATGCTAATGAGTTATGCTAATGAGCTCCTGCACCTCTTTTTCTACTAAATGACCCCTGATTCCCACCATGACTGAATAAAGAAAGATGGCTTAAATTCTCCGGGCACTGACAGAAAAGGGAAGGAGACACAAAAGAGATGAGGAAAGCCATGGAAGGAAAGGGAGTGGTCCAGGGCCAAGCAAAATCCTGCCATCTCACTGGCGCTGTAATTGCCACCTCGCCTTCCTCTGGGGTACTAGCCGACAGTATTCAGGTTACTTTCTGCCTGCCAGCCCCAGAACTAGCGACTTTTTCTCTCTCTGCATCAGCTTCCGTGGACAGCAGTGTCAGACTGAGAGACTGGAAGTTGCAGGGGCTCACCAGGAACCATGAGCTCTCCAGACCATACCGTAATGCAACACTGCTGAATCCTTGGGCTCTGCAAACAGCTTCCTGCTCACCCCCTACCCACCCCCGTCCTGAACCTCAGCAGTCCAGCGTTACAGCAGAATTCCCCAGTAGGACTGATCGATGAGCCCTGAAGCTGCGTGAGCTCGACTTCTCCTTTCTGTGTGGCACAGAAAGGCGAGCGAACGAGGAGTTTCGGCTGAGAAAGGCAGAGAAGCTTTAGCCTCCGCTTAAGAGTTCTGGAGGACAGGACAGGGGATCAGAGGAAGTGCTTTTCTTTCTATCCTAATTAATCCTCCAGCCAGGACTCTTTTTAGCTTCAGAGTGGTCTCTCGAAAAGCTTACTGTATCCTAGACTGGTCACGTTGGTGGTGGGAGGGGATTAGAGCCAGTCTTAGCCTCCTGCCAAGATATTATAAACTGAGAGGGGCCCAATGAGGCCCAATTATATCGTGGGCAGTTGTGAATTCGTTGCCATTCTCTTATTGTATGGTATGGGTATTTGAACATGATCCCTTACAGTAAAAGCCTTTAGTTTAGTTTCACTTTTCAGTTGCTTTGTGGATTGCTGCCTGGTTACGGCCGAGCAGTGCCCAGACCGGGCCTGGCTTATGTTCCAATACAGTTCTGTTCTGTTTTGATGCCAGGTGCTGTGGAGTTCTTACAAGGCCCTGTTCCCTCCCCCAGTTCCCCTCCCCCAATTTAACTGACGCTGACCTATCCTCAAACATTTGGTGACTTCCCGGAAATGGATAAATTGACCTTGATGCTAAAAGGGCAAATGGAAGAAGACTTTGCTGGACTATGGACGTGGGTTGCCAGCCTCCAGGTGGGGCCTGGGGATCTCCCGCTTTCCCAACTGATCTCCAGCTGGCAGAGATCAGCTCCCCTGGAGAAAACGGCTGAAGGATGGACATTATAGCCTTGAACCATGCTGAGACCCCTCCCCAAATAGAGCTGCCAAGTCCTACCTTGGCTGCAGCGGGGGGAACCCCACCCCCAAAGTGTCGGGAGCACGGAGATGTGCCCGGCGTGATGACATCACCCGGAGGTGACATCATTGCATCGGGCATGTTGGGGGTGGGGCCAATGTTCCCTCTAAGCTGAGTGAGTGTGAGCTAGCTCACAGTTTTTTAGCTTCTGGCTCACACATTTTTAGGTGGCCCGATCCGGGCCGGCGGGGGTCCCCCCCCCCGGGGACCTGGTAACCCTATCCCCAAACCTCACCTCTCCTCAATCCACCCCCAAAGTCTCCAGGTATTTTCCAACCCAGACCTGGCAACCCTACTATGGACTCTATTCTATAATTGGGTAAGAGAGAAATATAAATATATGAACTTTTTAATAATATAATATTAAGAAGACTTGAATGAACTTTTAAATCTCGCAGCTTATCCTCTGGAATCGAACCTCCCCTGGAGTGGATGGGGCATGTGCAATATGGAGAGAGGGTTTTTCGTCATGCGAGATTCTTGGGCGTGTCCCATGTATAAACTGTTTTAAACTGTTTTATTGTATTTTATCGCACGTTGTGCCTTACGGTTGTAAGCCGCCCTGAGCCCGCATGCAGGGAGGGTGGGGTATAAGTGGAAATAAATAAATAAATAAATATCTGTATATAACGTGAAATCCCCCTTTTCCCTTCCTTACCCCTCTGGATTTTAAAACCTTAATAAAAATGTATTATAAAAACAAAAAATGGCGACTTCTCTGGGGAGTCGGGGAGCAATGAGCATGCTCCCTGGGACATTCCCCAAGATTCTCTCTCGGCTCTCACGTTACATCTTCCAGATGCCTGGGGATGCAGAAACGTCTCGGGGTGGTCCCATTCCATTGTCCTCCTGACAACCAAGGGACCACCAGGAGGCGAGACGTTTCACTAGCACGCTCACACAAGATCCTTCAGTCCCACACGTTCATGACCAAGGCTGCGCCACTCGTGCACATTTGCCAACAGTGATGGCCACGGGCGTAGGGCAGAGGGAGACTCATGAAGGGCCTGTCTATAGAGCGCTAATAGCCATGATGATTAAATGGAACTTGCAAGTTCAGAGACAGTAGACCTCTGAGTACCAGCTCATACGGGAGCCAAACGGTGTGTGGGTGTGGTGTTTACGTATGTTGCTTTATTTGCCAACAGTGATGGCCACGGGCGTACGGCAAAGGGAGACGAGGCGAACTCATGAAGGGCCTATCTATCGAGCGCTAACAGCCATGATGATTAAATGGAACTTGCATGTTCAGAGGCAGTAGACCTCTGAGTACCAGCTCATACGGGAGCCAAACGGTGTGTGGGTGTGGGTGTGGTGTTTACGTATGTTGCTTTAAGAGGACTTGTTGCCGGGGAAGGAGGTATATGAAAGCCAGGATGTAGGAGGCGGATATCGCATGCAGATGTGGAGAGGTGTTGTTTTAAGCTGGCTTGTCTTGTGGTCAATTAATGGGTCTTTACACTTGGAATGGAGGCTTTACTGAGTAAAACGTAACAGAGGGGAAATTCTGCGGCCTTCATGCCCTGCTTGTGGTCTTTCCAGAAGCATCTGGCTAGGGTGCGAAGTGCTGTCAAGTCACAGCTGACTTGTGGCGACCCCAGAGGGTCTTCAGTTTTCAAGGCCAGAGACGTTTCGGAGGTGGCTGGCCATTGCCTGCCTCTGCGTAGCAACCCTGGAATTCCTTGGCAAATACTAACTACTGCTTCGCTTCTGAGACCTGGCGAGATCAGGCTAACCCGGGCCGACCAGGTCAGGGCAGCTGGCTAGACACTGCAAGGAACAGGCAGACTAGGTGGCCCTTGGTCTGATTCTCTGCCTTCTATTTGGCACCAGAAGAGTTCCAAAGCCAGACGACCTTTGCAACCACACACCTGGTCCGGAGAGGAAGGAGCAACTGCAAAGCCAGCCCGCCTCACACCACAAAAAGATCAGACCTGCCACCAGGGGTCATTTCATAGAAAGAGGTGCAGGAGATCGTTAGCATAACTCGTTTGCATATGCCACACCCCTTGACATCACCGGAAGTGTGTCAGAAGGCAACAGCCACCGCTCAGGCTCCACTGGACTGTATTGGATTGCTAGGTATGGGGGGGGGGGAAATGCGCATATCTGCCCTCACAGAGGAGGGAGAGCTTGTACCTGAAGGTGTGTGGGGGGGCTCTGCAACTTACTTGCTTACTTCTTGCTCCTTGTGGCCTGACTGAGGGCTGCTGGGAGCAGGCGGCGGGGCTTGCTGCAAGTGCCCACCCCCTGGGCTCCTTACTGCCGGAGCTCTGCTCCTGTGCGCTCCCGCAGGAAATTACCCCTGGCCACACCCAAGGAGTGAAAAAATACACTTCCCAGCTCTTCCCTCCAAGAACGTGGCTGAATGCAAAAGTAAGATGCGTGCAGGAAGAGGAGGTATACTTTTCAAAACCACACAGCCTTTCATAGAAAAAACCCCCAGAGAACAGCACCAGTGGATAGCGTAAGGGGGGGGAGAGAAAAAGGATTTACCTTAAATAGAGGAAGAGAAAAGAGTACATGGAGAAAAACCACATAAACTGGGAGTGGCTGGAAGGCATTGCGTACTTCGAATGCACTGACGGATGGATTTCTGAGGAGGAGGGGAAGGAATACATCTGTTATCGGTTAACATGTTCATACACCCCAGGTTTTCCAAAAATGTTCAAAGCCAGCTTCGAAGATGAAGAAGGAACGAGGCAATCAAGCTACCACAAACGCACTGAAGAAGCCAGAAAAAACAGGGCAGCGGCTGCAAACTACTTGAAGCTCTGCCAGTAATAAATTAAACCAGGGGTCTCCAGTGTGGTGGCCCTGGGTGCCACGGTGCCAACTGACACCTTTCCTGCCACCCTGTTTTTAGAAAGTGGGCAGGGCTAGGTGGGGCTTTTGCCCAGCAAAGCCTCTGATTGGCTCTGCAAATTTTAGAAAACAGTGTTTGGCAGTGGCTACCTCCACAGCATAAGGATCTTCACTGTGTGACTGAAGGGAAACTGCGGCAGCCGTTTTTGCAGCTGCTCCCAGCACAGTGAGTCAGAGTTCAAAAGGTGCCCTCGGACTCAGAAAGGGGGGGGCCCCCTCCGAATTAAACACGGAACCAAAAGCAGAGGTGACTAAAAAGTCCTTGGGTGGCACCTGAATGCCAACAAGCAAGGGGCCAGATGGACTGCTGGAGGGAGGCTGTCCCTTAGAGGAGGGCAGGGAGCTGTTCCTGTTGGTAGCAGAGGACGGGACTCGCAATAAATTAAGGGCGGGGAGGTACCGGCTGGATCGTAGGAAAAACCTTTTTGACAGTCAGAGTTGTGCAACAGTGGAACCGGCTGCCTCGGGAGGAGGTGAGCTCCCCCTCTCTGCCAATCGTTACACTGGACAAATCCTTGTCAGGGATGCTCTAGGCTGATCCTGCATTGAGAAGTCCTTTTCTCCCTTTCTCACAAGACAAGAACTCGCGGGCCCTCCATGAAATTGCTGAGCGGTCGGGTTAGAACGGATAAAAGGAAGTACTTCTTCACCCAACGAGTGATGAACACATGGAATTCACTGCCACAGGAGGTGGTGGCGGCTACAAGCATGGACAGCTTCAAGAGGGACTTGGATAAGCATATGGAGCAGAGGTCCACCAGTGGCTATTAGCCACAAGGTATAGATAGGAACTCACAGGTTGGGGCAGGTGATGCACTGTCATCTTGGTGCTTGGGGGGGCAACAGTGGGAGGGCTTCTGGTGTCCTGGCCACACTGCTGGACCTCCTGATGGCACCTGGTATTTTTGGCCACTGTGTGACACAGAGTGTTGGACTGGATGGGCCTCTGGCCTGATCCAACATTGGCATCTCTGATGTTCTTACAAGAGGGAATTAGATAAGCATATGGAGCAGAGGTCCATCAGTGGCTATTAGCCACAAGGTATAGATAGGGGCTCTGGGGCAGGTGATGCTCTGTCTTCTTGGTGCTTGGGGGGGGTCAACAGTGGGAGGGCTTCTAATGTCCTGGCCCCACTGCTGGACCTCCTGATGGCACTGGTATTTTTGGCCACTGTGTGACACAGAGTGTTGGACTGGATGGGCCTTTGGCCTGATCCAACATGGGCTTCTCTTATGTTCTCTGATGCTCTTATGAGCAGGGGGTTGGACTGGAAGGCCTGGATGGCCCCTTCCAACTCTGTGATTCTATGATCCCCAAAGGCAGGGCAGGGAGAAGGGTCGCTGGTGGTGATCTGACTCAAGGGGCAGGTTCACACAGGAGACCATCTCAGACTGTTCAGGACTTTACAGGCTAAAATCAACACTGGGAACAGCAACTGGGAACTGACCAGAAGCCGACGAAGACCTCGCAAAATCGGTCTAGTGTGATTTCGGCACATCCCTGTTAGCGGCTCTCCTGCAGCATTCTCCATCAGCTGCAGCTTCCAAGTGAATGCGAAAGGCAGCCTCATACATACATACGTTACAGGCAGGGGACTCTAACAGGCACAAAGAGGGCCAAGAAGAATCACACGGTCCAACTTAGCCACCTCCTGTGGGTTCTCTTGCCATGGCACTTTGGGTTTAAAGGCCGAGAGGATGCCGACTCCACTTCCCGGCTAAACTCTGTCACCTGAAGGCAAATGGCCTCCTCTCCCCACCAAAGCAAAGACGATCCTCTTTGATTGCTGTGCCCTTTAGTTATATTGGCTATCTGAGCTGTGACATTACAGGCCTCTTTACTGCCCTGCAAACCTAGGAGAGTTTTGCTCGTTAAAATCAATCAAGGATGGCCAGGGTGGCCCGCTCGTCACTCCCAGCTGCACCTTTCCCTGCCGGCAATACTCTACCTGCACAAGGCCGGGTCTCCCGAACAATGTTCTTTATTAGCCAGTTCACGCCTTCGTTGAGAAGCAGGCCCCCCAAGAATGAGATCTGCAGAGAGGCAAAAGGGAGGAGGACAGTTAATGCAGGCAGATACAGGAGTGCCATTTAGAAGGAAATTATCAACGTGCATAGACTGCTCCAAATCAACAATCCAACCGGCACAGCACAAAAGAATACGACAATATTAAATTAAAATTCACAGAAAAGTCCCATTCTTTCCCTGAATGCTAGAACTCCCCCTCCCAAAAAACCCAGATAGGCATGACAACACTTCCAAAATGGGCTGGACTTGGGTGAGACGGCGAGGGGGGAAAGACTGCACAGGAGAGAATGGTTATGCAGCAGAGCACGGGCCTCGTGTCCTTATGAAGTCCCAGGTTCTGTCCCTGCCAGCTCCCCACGCAAAGGATTCTGCTCTTGAGAGAGCCTCAGGAGCCACCCCCAGTCTGGTTATGGATACTCAAGCACGGCTCCCTATCACTTGTCATCTGTCTGAAGCAAAAGTGGAAATGATCCCAGGGCAGGGGGAAAATCACATCTGCCTAGGAATTAGAATTTGCTTTCCCTTTAAACTGGCACCAGGGTGCCTTTGAAAAGACGTAAAATACATGCTATGGTATTTAATTACTACGGCAAGAATGATTTATGCTCAATGCTGGAAACAGGAGAAAATACCGGATAAATGGGAATGGGTACAAAAAGTCCTATATATGGCAGAAATGGATAAAATAACGAAAAAGCTGAACAATAAAGAAGATAAAGACTTTTTTTGAAGAGTGGAAAGATTTTAAAGAATACTTAGAAAGAAACTGGGACGTTAAAAACACGATATTGTATTTAGAAAATTATTAGAGTTGAAATGTAGAAATGTTTGAACTGTAAGAGAGATAGTTACCTTGAAATACAAAAATGTTTGGGGGCGGGGGGAAGCATTGCGGGAAGCCAACCAAAGGGGGGGAGGGAGGTAATGTGTGAAATGGATATGAAGAGGAAATGTTTTTAAATGTTGAACATGTACATCCAAAATAAAAATTTTGGGGGGGAAAAAAAAGAAAAAAAGAAAAGAAAAGACGTAAAGTACCTATTTCCAGCCTTGCAAACACACAACAGATGAGTAAAGGTGGAACTCCTGCAAACATATCCGAGACCAAACCCAAGCATCCTTCGGGGAGCACCGAAGAAGCTCTGCTGCATTAGGCTGGCCTTGGATTGCACAGGTTACATTAGCACAAAAACCGATTGGAAATGCCAATGAATCTTAGCTTCGTTCAATTGGGGGGGGGAGTATTTTTGTTTACTTGAGCTAATGGGATGGAGAGGTACATAAATTTTTAAAATCTATCAGTCAAAGAGAAGAGCAGAGATTGCCGCAATGCTGGCCACTTGCTTAGAAGACTTTAAAGGGGAATGAGACTGATTCCTGGGGGAAAGGACCCTCCGTGGCCATAAAGGCTACGTGTTCCATGTTCAAAGACAATACACTTTTGAGAACCACATGCTGGGTGGGCAAGAACATGGGGTGGCTTTGGCCTCCGTGTTTTGGCTTGTGGGCCTCTTGAATCACATGGCTGGTCACTGTGGGGGACCAGTGGCTTGGGCCAGCCACTCTCTTCTTACAATCTCAGGGGTCATTTCCTGCAGGAGCGCACAGGAGCGGAGCTCCGGCAGTAAAGAGCCCAGGGGGTGGGCACATGCAACAAGCCCCACCCCCTGCTCCCAGCAGCCCTCAGTCAGAGCAAGAAGCAGCCAGGTAAGCTGCAGAGCCCCCCCCCAAAAAACAGTCCAGTGGCATCTTTAAGACCAAGTTTTATTCAGGTACAAGCTCTCCCTCCTCTGTGAGGACAGATCTGCACGTTCCTCCCCCCCCCCCCAATAGCTAGCAATCCAAAACAGTCCAGTGGAGCCTGAGCGGTGGGTGTTGCCTTTTGACACACTTCCGGTGAGGTCAGAGGGTGTGGCATATGCAAATAAGTTATGCTAATGAGTTCCTGCACCTCTTTTTCTACGAAATGACCCCTGTACAATCTTATTTTGAATGGTCTCTGAGTCCACAAAAGCTTGGGTTAAAATGAGAGCGCCGTGGGAATCTTTGCCGTTTTTACTGCAACAGCACAATGTGGCTATGCTTAACTCCGTGGCAACAGGGAGGTGAGAGAACAGAAGGATAAGGGCTACCAGCGGAAGAGACAAATGCCAAAATCCTCACCGGGGTGGGGGGTGGGGACTCACCGTGTGAAGCTCCCTCTTGAAAACGATGAGCGTGACAAAGCCAACGATGATGAAAATGGGGCCAAGGCTCACGTACGCAAGAAGACGGCCGGTGAGGTCACCTGGGGTGGGAGACAAAAAGATCAAGCTGGGACCGGTGCACAGTTCCACTTCCCGTAACGACCGTCACACCGTGCATCCTTTATGTATAGTACTCCTAAGATGTACCAAGGCCACGAAGCTTAGTTGGACAGAAAAAGAGAAGGATTGGATGCACGGGTCCTGACCTGGATGGCCCAGACTAGCCCGCTGGATCTCGGAAGCTCGGGGTTGCTGTGCAGAAGCAGGCAATGGCAAACCACCTCTGCTCGTCTCTTGTCTCGAAAATCCTATAAGGGGTCGCCATGAGTTGGTTGCGACTTGAGGGCCCTTTCCACCACCAGATGCACAGTCAGCAATTAGTTGATACGAAGGATCATGCGTTGGATTGAGCAATGGCGGAAGAGCTACCCACACCGTCTCAGCCCACCAACACTCCTCGTATCTTGCCTGCAATGGACTCTCTCACTCTCTCCTCCCCATAAACAGAACCTCAAAATGCAGCGGGAGCATACCCCAGGTCACCAGATGCTCAGGGGACATCTACCTCCCATTATGCTCAGCTTATGAGTTTTCCAAGGCAGCTGATTTACTGCTGTTGGAAACAAAGTGCTGGACGAGACAGATCCTTGGTCTGCTCCAGCTAGGAAGTTCTTATGTTTGGGCTGCATCATGGCTTACAGGAGAACCACACTTATCTATATGCAAAACAGACAGAGTGCCCTCCCCCCAGCCATCACATGATGGACCCTTGGCCACTCATAGACCCCACACGGAATCTGACATGGTAAAGAAACAAGAGGACCTGTAAGAGGAACTGAGTGCCTACATCTTTCAGGCAGGAGATACGTACGGCACGGGACTGCCAGTGAAAAGTGGCATCCCCTTGCAAGTAGTAAGTACTCTCCCGGGAGGCGATAATGAGGGAGTGGGCTCATGATAAGGCCGTGTTCCAACCCAGGGTTAGGGGCAGGGCAAAGGCAGACAGCCCTCAAGACATAAGGATGCCATTTTCGGTGGCAACCCTGCACCACCCATATTGGAGAGTTCTGGCCTTGACCAGCTTGAAGAAACTGGTCTCAAGGAGGGGCTCTTGCAGGTGTCGGGGGAAATGAGCAGATGGTGCAGAGAAGCATCCGACGCAGAGCTACGAGGCTCTTGAGCCAGACTTACTTTGTGAACTGGGGGGGCTGAAGGAGAGAAAGAAAGAGACCGTGCCTCCCGGCATCCTCTCGGCACCAAAAGAAAATGTGAGGTTTACCACAGCAGTGAAGCCTGAATGCGAAACTGTAGCCGAAGCATGAATGGGAACCCAGACCACATCCTTCTCACCCAGACACACCAGCCACCTCCACCACCGCCATTTCCTTCTGAGCCTCTGCTCAGGGCAGCCCTGTTCCTTGCAAGACCGCTCGCACAGGATACCCACCACTTCGACTGCACTGCCGTCTGGCTCCTGTGCTCAATGGAACACTAAAAGAAGCCCGGAAACAGTCCTTAGTCCTGCACTGCCTGCACAAGTCCAAAGGGGAACGTCACGGGCGCAACCTTTGTCTCAGCGGGGGAACATATGCAGCTGCCTTTGAGAACGAGTCAGACCTTTGGGCCCTGAGGCTTCCTACTGTCTGCTCTGGCCAGCAGGGACTCTCCGGGAGAGGGTCTTCACCAGCACTCGCTTGCCTGAGATCCTGTTGCCAAAGAGTGGCGAGCGATTTGGCTGCTGCATAGATTAGTTTGCTCCGGAGCCATCCTTCCTGAGCTAAGACAAAAATGGGTGAGCTGGAGGCTAAAAAAACTGTGAGCGAGCTCACACTAACTCAGATTAGAGGGAACAGTGCAATACTCCCTCTAAGCTGTGGAGTCTTGTGAGCAAAAAATCTACTTTGTGAGCTATGGGCATTAAAGTTGTGAGCGAGCGATTTGGCTGCTGCATAAATTTGTTTGCTCTGGAGCCCTCCTTCCCGAGCTAAGGCAAAAATGTGTGAGCCGGAGGCTAAAAAACTGTGAGCTAGCTCACACGAACTCAGCTTAGAGGGAACAGTGCCCCCCACCCCCACCTCCCTGGCCTCCCACCACGTTCAGCTGGGCAGAACAGACACAGAAGGAAAGTACCAGTCGACGGAGGCTGCCAAGCACCTCTCTGCCCCGTGACCACTCTGCCCACCCGTAGGTAATGTGCTTCCTTTCTCAGACTGAAAGCTTAACCACAGGGCTGCCGTCTTCTTTCGTTTTAGGTGCTCAGCTACCGTACGTGCTCTAAAATGAACTCAAATGAAACAACATGGGGGGGGGCACTTGTAGGGCCCACAGGAACATTAGCAGCTCTAGGACTGACATGTGTGAGCCTCAGAGAATTCCCACTTGCTGCGAGAACAGCACAAACAGAACAGAACCTTAGTGGAAAGCTAGCCATGGCACACACGGAAGCCGGTACCGATGGCCCTGCAGGAGGGACCAGGCACTTCAGCCAGGCAGAAATCCAGACTGCCACGACAAGACACAGCAGGTGACTCCACAGTCCAAAATCAGGCCCCGGTAACTTCTCCCAACACCTTTACCTGCAGATTATCCCACTGGTGCTTCCCAAACGTCTACAGGTCAAGAACTTTGCTTGGCAAAACGTATTCAGGCGTGCACATGTCTGAATCTTGAAATATGCAGAACGGAGCATCTGGAGATTTTATAAATAAGACCGGGGGGGGGGAACCCACCATTTTACTAAGCCTTAGTTGGATAGGGAAAGTGGAGCCTGCCCTGCCTTAAACACAGCCCTTAGGACTGGATTGAATTGAAGGTCGTTTTACAGCTACTAGACCAGAGGCTTCCAAACAGTATTCCTGGGATTCCCCAAAAGTCTATCTGTGTTATTGGAGACTCCAAGTGAAGGGCGGGGTATAAATCCAATCTCCTCTCTTCTTCTTCTTCATCAGTAACGGGGGTCCAGGAGCTCCAAAGTCATCCATTTACTTCATAACGTGCAACAGCAGGAAAACGTGGGGTGCACACGAGGGCCACGTGCATGGAGTCCATGCTCTCAGGCATTCCCGGGCCCTTGGCCCAAAGTGCAAGAATGCTATAGCTGACACGCTTGAGTTTCTTGATCTATTGGCGGGGAAGAGATCCTGAAGGATGTGATGTTAGAAGGTCTAGACCAGGATAGGCTGACTGGCAGCCCATAGCATGGATATGAGCCTCATGGTGGACCTAGCAGAGAACATTTCTACATGGCAAGAGAAAGACGTTCTATGCTTTAGCACTGCATCACTGATTTGGATTTGGTATATATGTCCATGCTTAAGCACAAGTGTGCCAAAATCTCAGCGCCTATGATCTCAGAGACTGGCATTCTCTGAGCCCAGGTGAAAATCTGGAGTCTGGGAACAATCAGTTCTGTAATCCTGTTGGCCAATGTTCCCTCTAATTCTGAGCGGAGCAGTTCATATCCTGAGCAGAATATAAGTGCTGTAAATCTTAAAATGGGCCATGGGCAGTGCAAGACCCTGTGTGGCTCCAGACTGCTGCTGAGTGGGGCTTCCTGAGTTAATGAGCGGCCGCTCATGAGCACAGCTTAGAGGGAACACTTTATTACAGACCTGACCATTCCCAGCTCCAGATCTTCACCTGGACTCAGAGGATGTGTGTGTATATATGTGTGTGTGTGTGTGTGTCTGAGATCATAAAAACGTCTGGCAAAAAGTCCTCTCTCAAATTCAAGATATAACGGGATATGTGATCCCATTTGCTCCAGAGATTCTCTTCCTTAATATCTGGCCTGACCTCTCCATTCCATCTATCCAATGAGGATTAATCTCAAGTCTCATTGTTGCAGCAAGAACATGTATAGCCTTAAACTAGAAATCTCATCTAGCTCCCACATTGCTTCGTCAAAGTTTGGGACCTCTTCATAATGGAGAAGATTATGGACCATATCAGATAAACAGAACTTTTCCCAAACAACCTCGCTTCTCTCAAAAATTGTTACCATTCATAGAGAATGTACTGGGTAATGACATACAACCACACAAAGTAATATACCTCAAATTTCTTCACATTTAACTCTCTATCTAACATCTACACAGTCTGGTCGTGTTGAAATATTTGACATCTCTAAGATTTGGAAATAGTATTGATTACGCTTTCTTCCAAACATCTACACATATAGAGTATAATTTAGCAATCTAACCATCCATCTCAATTTTGAATATTATATCACTCGCTTTGTGTTTGTATTTCAACAATATCACAAAGAAATGTCTTAGAACTTTGTATGTACAGTTGTGTTACTATCTCTTTGAACAAACTGATATTCCTTGCCCACCGTGAATAGTTCTTCTAAGGTCATAGTAATTAGTTTATCTGGTTATACCTCATACTCTCTTTGTAAAAGTTTATATATCAGTTGGTTGTGTACTTTATGGTGTTTGTATTATTCATTTATTTTAAAAAATAAAAATTTAGTGATAAAAGCTGAGACACCCTTGTCCACTAGACTATTTCTTCATCCTTGACCAAGGAACACCTCACATTTTCACAGCACTCAAAGAGGACAACAGATCGCTTGTACTTTGGGAAGAAAAGACACTCATAATTTTCAGCTAGTAGGAAAAACACACACACCTTAACAGCATTCGGGGTAGCAATAAGACAGATCTTTTTCTAAAATCCGTTGAATTTCAAGAGGGAAAACCTGCAGACCCTTGCAACGCGTCACCTCTGAATGGCTGGTTCCTCCCTGACCACCCCCCTGGTGAAAGATCCCCCCCCC
>NW_015165914.1:90656-91000 GCF_001447785.1 Gekko japonicus
AGGCATCTGGCTGCCTTTGAATTACATGCAATTTCCGACTTCAGCCAATTCTGCGGTAATGCCGTAGCCGCATGTGTTTTGTGGGGGAAATAAACCTTGCTTAATCTGGTTATCCCCCCCCCCCTTGGTGAAAGTATGGAAATTATACGCATTGAAATATATTTGCTTATTCTGAGTCCATTTATAATGGGGCGAGCAAAGGAACTAGGTGGTCCCAAGTATACAAAGGGATATTTTTATTTTTGCAATGAACTACAAAGAAAATATTGGGGAGGGAACTACATCTAGGGATAAAGAATAGATAACCACACTATACTAAAACCCCAAGAGGAGGAGATGTTATC
>NW_015165914.1:91597-92507 GCF_001447785.1 Gekko japonicus
TGAGAATCATGTTAGCTTTTTCTATCTGTAGTTTGTAGTAAACGACTTTCTTGAAAGTTTTGCTTTGCTTCAACTCCTCCCATTCTTTTCTTCAATTTCTTACTTGTGGTGTCTATCTCTTTAATTTTCTCAGTTGCCTGCTCCACTTTCTTCTCCGTTTCTTTCAGCTGGAGCTGCTGAGATGCAAAGTTCTTATTCATCACGGTCAATTGCTGGTTAATACCATCGAGTTGTTCCATCACCGGCTTAAGCATGTCCGCTAGCATTTTAATGACGTCTGCTCCCTCTTCCGGTTTTGGGCTCTGGCTGCCCGGTGGTTTTGTTTTCAGCTTTCTTTGCGGGGCCGCCATTTTCTCCGATTTCTTTACAGTTTCTAACGCTTTTCCCTGGCTCGAAAAATCACCCCACGATAATTGGTAAACAAGTAAGTCTCTAAAAACACACTCGTTGTGTTTCCTCCCCTCTCCCCCTTCGTATCATTTATACGTTCATGCGCATAAGAGGCGTCCCTCTTTGCGACCCACTTTTACTGGGGGGGGGAATCCGCTTTTACAGTAATTCGGTTTATTCTGAACTCACGTTCATTGTCGGTCAGTTTCTCTGACCTTGCTCCCTTTAAACGCCATTCCGCTCAATCTCCGGCGCTTGTCCCGGTCAAACCAGCTTGTGCCTGGAGGCCACACAGCGTCTGGACCGTCAGGGCGGAGGGGAGCCTCAATTCTCCGGCGTTATGCCATCGAAGAGGCTACCCCTCAAAAGCCCTCTGGCTTGGAGCCTATCGCAAAGGCTCCATGGGGGTGTCACTTGAGGTGGCACCCCTCTAAGCCGCTGGTGTGCGGATTGTTCTCCCGCAGTTCGGGGAGAACGTCCACCATTGCTGCTCCATAAACCGGAAGCTCCCAAGTATGCA
>NW_015165914.1:93087-103089 GCF_001447785.1 Gekko japonicus
GGGGCCCGATTCCCCGGCGTTGGGGAACGGGCCTCTGGGGCGGGGGGGGTTCCGCCCCCCAGGGGGACTTGGCAGCCGTAGCTGCTCCAATTGTCTCAGGGAAATTTTCGCATAGCCTGTAACACTGGTGTCTTTTCATATTCACGGTTGTTGAGCTTCTGGCTGTTTTGCATTTTAACCCTGCATTCTGAACAACCCCCGAGCTCTGACGGAATTTGGCTGCAAGAAGGAATACTGAAAAGTAAAACCTGAAGGGCCGGCTACTCCCTTATGAACCTGCCTGACCACTACGATCACCGGCTGAGGCTCTGCTTTGGGTGCCCCCACCTTCTGAGCTTAGGCAGATGGCAACCAAGGACAGGGCCTTCGCGGTCATGGCACCAAAGCTCTGGAACTCTCCCCCTCATGGAGATTGATCTGTCCCCTTCTGTTGCAGTCTTCTGCCATCGGGTGTAGACGGTTTGGTTTTATTTGGTCCCTCCTTCCTAACTAATCTTACAACTGCTGTGTTTATGTTTTGTATGTATTTTGATTGTTTTAATGATGTGTATTTGGGGGGGGGAGTTGCTTTTAATGGTTTTTAAATGTGATTTTATCATGTATGGTCTAAATTTTTAGCTGCTCTGGTGGCCTTTGATTTTGTAAATCAATAAATAATAAATTTTCCATAAACCCTGCAAAAAAGAAATCAGAAAACCAGCTCTGTAAGCCCCCTTGGGCAGGTTCCTGGAGAGGCGGCCTACATAAATACGCAAATAGGGTTGCCATAAAAGACACACAACTCATTCCCGGTCTTGCCTCTTCCGGTCCATTTACTCTTGAACCCACATACAGAAATGGATGACATGTTATACATACTGCAGGGGACAGGCCCCTTTACTAACTGTAGCTAGAAACAAGCCAATCTAGTACAGTGGCTAAGGGAATAAGCTGTGACCAGCAAGGACCCTGGTGCAAATCTCACATCCACCACAAACACACACATCGGCACTCCACTCACTCAGCCTCAGTTCCCATCTACAACAGAAGGACAGGACTACTGATCAACCCTACAGGGCCGTTGCAAGGACTGCTGAGGTAAGGTGTGTAAAATGCTGTGGCCGTTCCAGAAAAGTGCTGAGTCAATAGCATATTGTTCTTGGATTCAGCCATCACTATACACAAGAGTGGCATGGCGCCGGTCACGAAAAGCAGCACAACTCACAGACAAAATAGGGGTTTCTTTATACTTGAGGAATTCCCCAGGATATGCGTAAAGAACATGACTTTGTAAACTAACCAAAAGGAAACAAACAAACAAACTCATTCACAGCCTGAGGGAGGAGTGAATATTCTTCGGGAGGCACAGAATGCTGAGAATCGAAGTACCCCCCCCCCAAGGAGGAGAAATGAGCCTTCCGAAGAATTACAGAACCCTGGAAGAGATGGTTTGAGGAGACTGACAGGTTTTCCTAACCATCCTCTCCCCCTGTGGTTCCCTGCAGGCACCGGGTTTGTCAAACCTGGACAGAAAACACACCCTGAGACACCACCAGCCCCTCTGCAGAAGCCAGACCACATTGTGCCAGTTTGCACACCACACCAGGGCATCTGCAAAGCCAACAATTCTAAATAAAGTAGTAAATCACTAGAAGTGACTACCGCCAAGCCACCAACGGTGGAAAAGAATCTGCCTCCTGAACTAGCGTCCCTGTCGAGTTTCATTTTGGTTGTGGGAATGGAGAGATTTCTTACTAACTCTCATTGTGGCTGACCCTTTCACCTGGATACCTTTTAGCTGAACCGGACAGATGAGACCTCCATAGCTGGTTGGATCCCACCAGCTTATCGGTTGGTGAAAGAGGGTTCTCCCTTAGACGGCTATGCTTCTCCCTTAGACGGCTATGCTTGGGGATTCTTGGGCATCGGACCTGGAGCCAGGGCTGTAGGGAGGATGAGAATTAGGCAAGACAGAGTGGGAAAGACAGTAGGATCCACCCCAACTGATCGATTACAACCTCAAAGCAAGATCCAGTTCGGCATACTCCAAGGCTCTCCATAGACCTCAGCAAATATTTCTGTCAAGGGCTGTCTAGGTTAAGCGTTGTCAATGTTAATTAATAATGAGGGTGCCTTCTGCAAGACAGTTTCGCTAAGGCAGAACACTCCACTGTCTCGTACCTACCGCGATTATACCCCACCTCCTTCCATTGGGGAACTCGAGGTGAAACACATGGGTCTCCTGACTAGGCTCTGACCACTGTGCTGTTTCAGAAAGGTAGCTGCACCCTGTACCTTCCTATTACATGTTGATTTTATTTTCTTTATACTTCATTTATAATCTACCTGTCTTGCCGAGACTCAAGGCAGATTACAAAACAGAAGAATCAATTCAAACGGTATCCTGGGAATTGTGCGCGGCCACAATATTTTGCGGAAACACCGGAACGACTACTATGTGGTCATTAAAGGAACTGCCTTGATCGTTAGGGCACCGGCACTATAACTCAGATGCGCTACTTTAGCCAATTCTCCTTCATTTGGGAATCTGCACACTGTTGTTGTCGCTCCAACTCTATGGGAGAACAAAGTGTCACGCCTGCAAAAAAAAAAAGGATATACGAATGTTTTCTTAGAATGCATCAAACGCACATCCAACAGCAGGTGCCGCTGACCCACCCAGGACTGCTCCTAATGGGACGGGCGTCCAGCCGAGTTTGTCCCACCCCCAATCTGGAATGTGAAGGGAATGCACAGCAAACATGCATCCCTGAAAGCAACACGGTATAAACTAACAAATAAGATGCATATTTGGATGTTATCTGCTTTATGCATACAACTGTCAATCCTGCGGTCCATAATCCAGGGCCCGAAAGACAGGTACTCCTTACCTAGACTGAGGGGCAAAACTTTGGGGGGTCACTATGGCAAACTGAGAGCCAGTGTGATGTAGCGGCCAGGGTGTCGTAGAATTTGGGAGACCCATGTTCAAATCCCTGCCTTGCCATGGACGCTCACCAGGTGACCTTGGGCCAGTCACGCGTTCTCAGACTAAGCTACCTCATAGGGTTGTTGTGAGGACAAAATGGAAGAGAGGAGAAGAGGGCAAGCCTATTTGGATCCCCGTTAGGGGAAACGGTGGGAGGTAAAATGAAATAAATAAAATCCAAGCTTGCAGCCTCAGTAGGCTCAGCAGAGAAGGGGACAAAAATAGCTGGAGGGATGCTAGACGAGATTATTTCCTGCCCCACACAATCTTTTGCAAACCAGGGCTGCTGCTGGCCTAACACCCCACTTGCTTTTCAGACCATGTTAACATGTGGCTTTGCAAACGTTCATTTGCTCTTCTGGTTACTTGCATGCAGTTTAAAAATAAATAAATAAACCCAAGGACTCTAAAGCGTCTATCAGTTAATGTGAAGAAATTCAAAATACAGGAGTCTTGTTGGCCTGAAACCCTCCATTTGAAAAAAGCAGAAAAACTGATTGGGTTATTCAGCGACAGGTACCCCCCCTTGCCGTGCGTGCACACAGCTACGATGCTTTGCAGCCAGCCTGTTGGCATAAAGAAATCCCAGCTTCGTGCAGGAAATGTGAGAAGAGGGAGCTAAATATCAAAGCAAGATAAATAATAAATGTGATTTTCCTTTACTGCCAGAATGCGTCTAATCTCAAAGTGCTTCGATAGTATGGGGTGGGGAGAGGGAGATAATGCTAGGGCATTACCACGCCCTGCTCCAGAAGACCTAATGCAAGGGGACCGGAACTCTGCACTTGCTCCGAGGCACTTTTTGCTGTTCTAGGGCTGAACTTGGGCACTGCAAACAAAATGCAGGGTTCAGCCCAAGCACAAATTAAGTCTTAAATTCTCAAAATAGTAATGCACTCTGATCAAAGTATCAGACTGTGCTAGTAAGCTCAAGACTGCTGAACTGCAACTGATAATGAAGCTCAGGACAATGCATTTACCTGGGCTGAATCAAGACCTAGGTTTCCTGTCTCATTACCGATGCTGATTTCTCCACACCTACTACCCCTCTACATATCAATACCTAATCCAATCACGCCTGCTATTGTCATTCAGCTGCTATTGTCATTCGGCATCTGAAATCACTCCACTCTCCAAGGTATAAGGACTCCCATTCTAGCTGCATCTGAAGAAGTGAACCATGACTCACAAAAGGTTCTGCCCTGCCACAAATTTTGTTATTCTTAAAGGTGCTACTGGACTCTTGCTCTTTTCTTCTGCTACAGACAAACACGGCTACTCATCTTGTCCTAGCAAGAGTATGACAGCTAGTTTCAAAGTAACAGCTGGCTCCTAACCTGAACACTTCCACCTACCCTAAAATCCTACTGTCTTAGCTACTTGGGGTTGCCTGCCCTCAAAGTTTGGGTGGGCACCTTCTCTACCTTTTAAATCTCTCCTCAAAATCCATCTTCTTGGGAAAGCCTGGTCGATTCCCTTAGTCCTCATGTACAACAAATGAAACTAATACCTGTGCATGTAAACTGGATTTGGACTATGGTTGCCAACTCTGGGTTGGGAAATGCCAGGAGACTTGGGGTTGGAGCCTGGGGAGGATAAGAGTTTGGGGAGAGGAGAAGACCATGGGAGAAGTGTCAGTAACACACTCACGAGATCCACATTTATAATGAGTTTGGGGAGCTGCCATTCGTCAAACTGCAATGCAACTGACTTGGGGGAAGGGAATTTACCTCTGAACTTGATGAAACATCAGTTTCCCAAACATGTCCTTCTGCTGCCCAATGCTCACTGCAACTGTATCGATTCCCTCCAGTGGAGAATCACAGTTTTTGGTTTTCACCAGAAGTTCAAGTTGTGCGTTCCACCACCACCCCCCCAGAAGTTCAAGTTGTGCGTTCCACCACCCCTTTTCATTTAGTCCTTTTTTTCTCTATGATCTACTCAGGAGTAACTATGTCATATGTGGCTTCTTAGCTCAAAAAGCTATTTCATTGTGTAAGAAGTACTATAAGGACATACAAGCAATCCCAAAAGGCCTGGATAGAACCCCAGGGTTGGAGGATGGTTATACCCCATCTACTCATACTTGTAAAGCAGGGGTGTCAAACATAAGGCCCGGGGGCTGGAAGCGGTCCATCCAGGGCTCTTACCCAGCCCGCAAGCAACTGGTACGGATGGAGGTGTAAAGTACTCCCTCTTTTATGGTATCTCTTAGAAAAAACAACATCTTGAATATGATAGGGCTTTTGTGGGTTCCCCAGTAAATCAATTGCTTTCACTGCTAGGAATAAATTGCTTTTGTTTGTATTTTGCGTAAAAAATATTATTAAATGTGTTTGCCTATGTACTTTATAAAGTTTGTATCTCCGGTATCTGGCATTACATTTTATGGTGCACATGGCCCGGCCAGATAAAGTGACATTTCTGTCAGATCCGGCCCTCATAACAAATGAATTTGACACCTCTGTTGTAAAGGTCAGTAAGTCTCAGAGAACAATATGGCTGTATTAAAGCAGAAAGGTAAAGGTTTCCCTTGCTCGAAAGCCAGTTGAATCCGACTCCAGGGTTGCGGTGCTCATCTCCGTTTCCAAGCCAAAGAGCCGACGCTGTCCGAAGACATTTCCATGGTCATGTGGCCGGCATGATTAGACGCCGAGGCACACAGAATGCTGTTACCTTCCCACCGAAGCGGTACCTATTTATCTACTTGCAATTTCTTGCTTTTGAACTGCTAGGCTGGCCAGAGCTGGAACTAGAAACGGGAGCTCACTCCGTCTTGCGGCACTCGGATCTTGAACTGCCAAACTACCGACCTTCCAGCCTGCAGTTCAGCAGTACAGTGGAACCTGAACATCTGAAGTTGGCTTGTCAAAACGTCCGTCCATCTAGCTCAGTGTTTTCTCCTTCAACTGTCAGCAGTTCTCCCAGGGTCTCAAGCAGAGAAGTGTCTTTCCCTGCTGCCTGAGATCCTTTAGCTGGAGAAACCAAGATGAATTTGAGATCTTCAGTATACAGGGCTGATACTCTTCCACCAAACCACAGCTCCTTCCTGTTCCACATCAAGATGTGGAGGGATCCAGTGACTCAGCAGACCAGGGGGGGGGAAATTGGAAAGAGCCCTATCAAGGACTATTACCCATGCTTCCCATTGCCAATGGTGAGATCACCACTGTCCAGAGAGGCGGCAAGCCAGCTGAGAGACATGGGGAAAGCAGACAGCAGAGGAGGAGGTAGTGCCTCCAGGCCCTGCTTGTAGAGGCATCTGACCAGCTAGTGTTAGAAATAGTATGCTAGCAGGTTCAGTCTGAGCCTGCCAGACAGTTCTACTATTTTTGTGGTATGATGACAGGGGTGTGTCATGAGACAAGGCAACCCCAACAAATGGGAGAAAATGCAAGCCAAAAAGATGACACTAAAGGAGCAATCGCATGCAATGGCTACCAGCAGACCCTGGAGCAAAAGTTACCTCCCCCCCCCCCCCCCCAAACCAACAGCTCTCTCCAGCACAGCAGCCTGTAGACAAGCCAGGCAAAGCCCAGGGGTGCCACGCATGCGCGCTATGTCCACGAGTAGCTCACTATCTGGCAGGCGCGCCGCCGTTCAACTACGCATGCGCATCACTCAGCCTCCCGCACCACCCATCAATGGCTCACTTTCTGGCAGCTCCCACCCGAGCCCTCAGGACCACCCTGAAGTCAATCTCGGCTCAGAAGCCTGCCTAAAACGGACAGGCGAGGACCAGGCCCGAACAACACCAAAAAATGGACGCTTTACCTGCTGGATACTCGACGTGAGTGAGAGACACCGACTTCCAAGGAACGGAGAGCGAGCACTCTCCGACTGCGGCCATCTTACCCGGATACCGGGCCGGGACACCGCAGCCAATCGGATTACACACACGGGGCGGGGCGGCCAATGGGCGTGGGCGACGGAATCGACTGAGCCAGTCAGGAAGCTCGGCAGGTGAGGCGAACGCCAATCAGCAAGTAGACCAAGACCCAACCCCTTTCGAAGTCAAAGAGCCAATCAGAAACACTTCCACAAGTCCGATCCATGCCAGGGCCCAGGTAGATGACAGAGCCAATAGCACTAAAGGCGAGGGGCGTGCCGGACCTTTTAATTGGTGGATAGAGGAAGCCAATCATGAAGTTGCATTGATCTCCCCCTCCGCCCTGGACCAATCAGATCTTAAAGAGTGGGTGGCGGGCTAAAGAGCGGCTTGGTTGAGAGAGATGCATTGTGGGTATTGTGAGCCAAAAATTGTTGCTGACCCGTTTTCTCTCAGAGCGAGAGGAAAGGAGTGGTGCTTGAGAGGTGTCGGCGTTAATTATAAATCCGAGGACAGGCCTATTCGACAGAAGAAGAAACTGGACATCCTTACCCAGCCGTTTTCCAGGTTAATGTATTTTATACATACACGATGTACACACACGCTTATGGATAGGTCCCCGTTTTGTTTGCCAGTAAGCTTCCAAGGAAAGTGACAGGAAAATTAAAATGCAAATAAAGATAAAATATAAATAAAACACACACACTCACTATAAAAGGCGGTGTTGTGATTATCTTATCAATACATAACTAGAGCAATACCACAAGTGGTATTGTAATTATATACATGAACAAAGATGTAATTAGAATCAAGCACTTTTATACTATTTGGAAGGGCTTGATTGTTTCAGTTTATAGCCGCCATATCCACCAATACTTCCGTTTTTTGCTTAAACCAAATCGCATCATTAAAAAAAGAACACAGAAATAAAATCCAAGTGGGATTTGGCACAACAAATTGAAGATGTGTAATATAAAATTGACTAAACCCAACATTTTAGGAAAGACTCCTGTGTTGTCATGAATGTTCCTTCCTCCCACGGTCCATAGATATTTCCTGGTTCTCCTTTCACTACTCCACTTTTTAGTCACAGTGTATTAAGATCCTATGTGTGTGTAGTGCCATAAAGTTGTTTCTAACTTATGGTGACCCTGTTAATTAACGGGAGCTGCGGTAGCTCAGAGGTTAAGATGCTGAGCTGCAGACCGGAAGGTCTGTAGTTTGGCAGTTCGAGACCCTAGTGCTACATGATGGAGTGAGCTCAGTCTCTGGTCCCAGCTCCTGCCAACCTAGCAGTTCAAAAGCAAGAAATTGCAAGTAGATAAATAGGTACCGCTTCTGTGGGAAGGTAACAGTGTTCCATGCGCCTTGGCCACATGACCACAGAGAAGTCTTTGGACAGTGCTGGCTCTTCGGCTTGGAAACGGAGATGAACACTGCCCCCTAGAGTCGGATTCGACTAGCTTTTGAGCAAGGGAAACCTTTACCTTTTTATTAATTAATGGCCTCCAAAATGTCCTGTTGTTAACAGCTTTGCTCAGGTCTTGCAAACGAATGGCCATGACTGCCTTGATTAAGTCAGTCTAACTCATGTTGGACTGCTTCCCTCAACTTTCCATCTCCCCTCAACTTGTTCTAGCATTTATTATTGCCTTTTCCAGTGACTCTTGACTTCTCAAAATGTCACTAAAGTACGATCGCCTCAGTTTATATGTTAGATTAAAATGTATTTACCTCTGTTATAGAGTAGTTAGAAGACGTATATACTACATCTGTGACTTGCCCACAATGGCTCATAAATAAAACAGTACAATAAACCATAAAACAGCATAAACATGCAATAACAAACCATAGAAACAGTCCATGGGATTGGAACCACTGTTGCATTTCCTGGGATAGAGGTTGTTTCACCTAGAGTACAACTTTCTTACCCACCCGACACTGCAACTCAAACTGTCCCTGAGTGCAGTATTTTAGGATGCAGCAGGAAGAGGGAGGTGAAAAAGTCCAGCATGGTGAGTAAAACTTCTTCCAAATGTGTAAAAGCTCCAATGGATCCAAGCCATGAAAACAAACTGAAGGAAAACACACAAAAAATCCTGTGATAAGAACATTATTAAGAGGATTTATATAATTTGTTAGACTTTATAAAATTGCAAAAGTTTTTCTCAACATCCTTATTTGTACAATATTGTAAATAACAAGTCCAATATAGTCCAAAATGATAAGTACCCGGTATGAACTTATTTCAACTTTTACAGTCTTCCTCAGATGTAAGTCTATATTGTAAGGAGAGGTCAGCTTCTTAATCCAGCTCAGTATTGTAATAGCCTTCATAATATCCTGGAATAAACCAAGTAAATGAAAATTCATATGCAGTTGCATGAAAAAGTTATTCATATTGTAATGATTTAATACTTAGTAAACTTACTTCTGGATCCAACAAGTGTCTATACATGGAGCAAGCCAATAAATTCAAAAACAGCCTCCTGGATTTTGTTGGCTATGCTCTCCTAAGCACTATTAATTACAGTAGTAGCAACCAGTCCTTATTTCACCCGGCTAAAAGCCTTCATTTGGTGGCTGGCAAATGCTCTCTACATTAATCCAGATTTTATAAAAATTCTACTAGTTAATTCCATGCAGCTGCATGATGAGCTTCACAGTCTTAAAGTAACATAACCTTATAACAAGCTCAACCTCTGTAATATTCACTATTACATTGTTACATAAATATTTATTTATCCATTATGTGTACATATATGTCTTATTTTATCCCCAAATAGAACAGTATAAAGCAAAAGGGGTCACAGGTATCCAATAGGAAAACACACAAAAAATCCTGTGATAAGAACATTATTAAGAGGATTTATATAATTTGTTAGACTTACAATATAGACTTACATCTGAGGAAGACTGTAAAAGTTGAAAATAAGTTCATACCGGGTACTTATCATGTTGGACTATATTGGACTTGTTATTTACAATATTGTACAAATAAGGATGTTGAGAAAAACTTTTGCAATTTTATAAAGTCTAACAAATTATATAAATCCTCTTAATAATGTTCTTATCAGAGGATTTTTTGTATGTATTCCTATTGGATACCTGTGACCCCTTTTGCTTTATAATGAAAACAAACTGAGGCATAAAAACAGCTATCTATATATCTAATAGCGAAAGGTGCCCCCTGCGTGCGGATATC
>NW_015165914.1:103518-123638 GCF_001447785.1 Gekko japonicus
GGGGGGGAAGAGAGAGAGAGAAACTAGGGAGGGGGGAAGAGGGAGAACGGGGGAAGAGAGAGACTGGGGGGCCAGCAAGCCGGGGGTGGTAGTTGAGGGGGGGTGGAGGAGACAGGGGAACCGATGGGATGGGGGGAAGCTTACCTGCTTCTTCCTCCTCCGCTTGCTCTGTGTGGAGCTCCCCGCTCCTCCCCCCGCGATTTTTGCGGGTCCCCTTTCTTGTAATATTATATTTATGTAACAGATCTCCTGTTAGAAGTGGGTCATAAAAACAGCTTTAAAAGATGAAAGTATACAAGTTCATACTCCCCTAATAGTCTGCTGCTTTTCACTGAAACAAAATAGCTTCCCTATAGAACCTCCAATGTCTTTAACATTGAGGACCCTGACTGTATGGTAGGGCATATACTTTACATGCAAAAGTCCCCAGATTCAAAGTCCCCAGCATCTCCAGTTAAAGAATGCCAGGTAACAATTCTTTGGAAAGATCTCAACCTCACATATTGGAGAGCCATTGCTAATCACAGTACATAATACTGAGTTAGGTGAAGCAATCATGTAACTCAGTTTGGGGCAACTTTGTATATAGGCTATACTAATGGCCACAAGAATATATGGCTTTAAAAGGGTATAAGGCCTGTTCATGGCAGATGGAGCAACATCCTTATCCAGGATGCTCTACTGAATTTGCCAGATGTCTGTGATATGAGTGGGATGTACATCCAGAGCATGTTAGTTACCAAAATGCCAGCATGGAGTAAGCAATCCTAGATGATACTAGGAAGCTGATAAGAGATGTCATTTTTGATAGCACTTATCACATAATTTTAGTTCAGGCCTCCTTCACACGCTTGTCCAGTTCCATGTGGCGTTATTCCACACAGCTGTATATGTGATAATACTGCTGCTGGGAGAGCAGAGGCAGTTGCTCAGGTCTTTCCTACTCTTTACTGATTGGAAGACAAAGAACTTTGTACTTGGGCCCTCTCAGTAGGGATGCCAGCCCCCAGGTGGGACATGAGGATCCCCTGGAATTACAGCTCATCTACAAATGACAGAGATCAATTCCCCTGGAGAAAATGGATGCTTCGGAGGGTGGAATCTATGGCATTGTGCTCCATTTGTGTCCCTGTCCTCCCCAGGGTTGACGCCCCCAAATCTCCAGGAGTTTCCCAGTCTGGGGGCGTGATCACATGCAGAATTAGCCACGCCATCGGCGCAGATGCCGGGCGGATTTTAAGGGCGCGATGAGACACCAACATCTGCCAAATGTCCCGCTCCCATCGGCAACCCATTTTACGCCACTGCAGAAGTGGAGTAAAAAGACATCGGGGAAAACCCAGTAGCAAACGGGTTGACGTTTCCATTCCAAAGGAGAGTTTACTTCCATGGGCTTAGAAGGGTCTGACTCTGCTCAGCCATCCCCTGTCATTTTTCCAGCTCTGGGGCGAACCAGGGAGCCAGGCTCCCGTTCGAAGGAGGCAGAGGACTCAGGAAGAGAGACTCTCAACTGGAACTAGATCTAGACACGTTGGAGGGGTACCTGGCTGCTTTCTGACCTCTCTCCAAAGGCGGTTGATAGGAACATAAATGAGAACAAATGCACTAAGCTTGCTAAATAGGAGAGTTTTCCCTTGGCAAACAATTCTATGCCCTGCAGTTAATCACCAGGCAGAGATATGTAATCATATAGCATTCTCATGATGGAGAGTGTGTTAATTTTCTTCTTTCCCTCCTTAGATTGACTCCCATGAGTATCTACTTCCACCATGGCATCACACGTGAGTTCTTTTCCCGTGAGACAGTGATACTACTACAGGCAAAGCTAGAGAGATCAGAAGAAAACAAGATGGCAGGTAGAGACCGAAAACTAGAGCAGGTATCGTCTCAGAAGACACACAGTTGGAAGAACAAGACAGGTGCAGCAGTTCAAAAAGTGTTTGTGCAACATTTATTTATCTATGCCCTGCCCTCCCCATCGAGCAGGCTCAGGGCAGCTTACATAAAATTTTTAATACAGATAAAACATAGCAAATATAAATATACATATAAAACACAACATGAAGTGCTTGTATGCCATTTGTGTAATACTGGCATGGCAATAGTAGCAAGCTGTTACAATGAGGTGCCATCAGCATTTGATGTCGGTTCATAGTGGTGGTGCACAGGCTGTCGGTGATGGTATTAGGGTGCAGAGTCTTACCTTCATTAGGTGCGGCTCCTTAGTTGAATGCCTGGTGGAAGAGCTCCGTCTTGCAGGCCCTGCGGAACTGTTAAAGGTCCTGCAGGACCCTGCTGTCTTCCAGGAGCTCATTCCACCAGCGTGCAGCTGCCACTGAAAAGGCCCTGGCCCTAATCAAGGCCAGCCTGGCATCCTTGGGACCCAGGAGGGTCAGATGGTTTTGGGTCCCCAAATGCAGTGCTCTCTGAGGAACATGTGGGGGTATGTAGGCCTCGGGTATGTAGGCCCCTGACCATAAAGGGCTTTAAAGGTAAAAACCAGCACCTTGAAGCGAATTCGGTCTGCTATAGGCAGCCAGTGCAGCGCTTTCAGCGCAGGCTGGATGTGCTGCTGCATGGGGAGGCCCCACAACAGCCTGGCCGCAGCATTCTGCACCAGCTGAAGCTTCTGAATTTGGGGCAGACCCAAGTAGAGAGCATTACAGTAGTCTAATCTCAAGGTGACCATCACGTGGATCACTGTCGCCAAGTTGTTGCATTCGAAGAAGGGAACCAACTGCCTAATCAACCAAAGATGATAAAAGACTGACTTAGCGGTGGCTGCTACCTGGGCCTCCAACATTAAGGAGGTATCCAAGAGCACTCCCAAACTCCTAACCTCTTGCGCTGGCACCAATGGCGCCCTATCGAAGGTCAGGAATGGGTTCCCTAACCCTGAGCCTCCTTGACTTAGGCACAGGACCTCTGTCTTTGTCGGATTCAATTTCAGCCTGCTCAGCCTAAGCCAACCAGCCACAGCTTGCAACGCCAGATCCAGATCTTCTGGTCTAGAGTCAGACTGGCCACCCAACAACAGATAGAGCTGGGTGTCATCCGCATACTGGTGACATCCCAGCCCATGCTTCCAGTCAATCTGGGCGAGGGAGCGCATATAGATGTTAAACAACATCAGGGAGAGTACTGCCCCTTGGGGCACTCTGCATACCAACAGGTGCCTTCAGGACAGCTGTTCCTCTAATGCGACCCTTTGTCCCTGACCCTGGAGGAACAAGGAGAGCCACTGCAAGGCAGACCCCTGAATCCCAGAGTCGGCGAGGCAGTGGATCAGTTGCTGGTGGTTGACAGTGTTGAACGCTGCCGACAAGTCTAACAACAGCACTGTCGAATTGCCCTGATCCAGATGCCTCCGAAGGTCATCCATGAGGGCGACCAGTGCTGTCTCCGTCCCATGGCCTGGTCGGAAGCCGGACTAATGTGGAAGTGTCATCCATAAAACCCTGCAACTGAGTTTCCACTGCCCTCTCAATTAATTTACCCAAATAGGGCAAATTGGAAACCGGCCAATAGTTAACCAATTCAGCTGGATCCAAAGATGTTTTTTTTAGGAGGGAGCATACCACTGCTTCCTTGAGTGCCCTAGGGATCAATCCCTCTAAAAGGGTCTTGTTGATGATTTCCCTTAGGACTTGTTCTCGTGCTTTTAAGAAAAACGAATTCAGGGGGGGAAATGAGCAATTTATTTCCTCTGTAATCATTACAGCATCACATTCTCCCCCCTCCCCACAAAAGCAAATAAGTCCAGGGGCAGCACTACTAGGTTTGGTTTCTGTTGAATGAGGGAGAACATTAGAAACCTGAGGCATCTTTGTAATATTGCTTTATTTACAAATATAGAAGTGGAGAGCATAGGCGAACAAAGTAGGGTACTCCTGTGGGACAGCAGATGCACTGCTTCACATCAGATCTCCAAAGACATCTGGTGTCCCAAGAGACTTCATTTTCAGCTAACTCGCAGTTCTCTGCCGCTCTTTGTTCCTGACTCAGAACTGCAGAACACACACATAATACGAACATATGAAAATCCCTTCTAATGAGTCAGACCACTGATCTGTAATAACTGAGTATTGTTTACTGTCACTGGCAGCAATGCAGTACAGTCTCAGGCAAAGAAAGGTCTCTTCTAACACTGGCCACTGAAGATCTTTTAAGTGGGGATGCCAGGGACTGAGCCTCGAAATTTTTGCATGAATCAGAATCTCTTCCCCATGGGGTAGCTAGAGCCATGATGACTCCTTGAACATCCATCCTACTTCGTGTCAGTCATGTAAATTGGACCCTCATGATATTGCAGCAAAGGCATGGCCCCAGCTGATGTTTCCCCCCAAATAGTACCTGAAAGTACAGTGCTGCTCTTAGCAGAGGCTTCATCATACAGCCTCTGTCAGATCAGGTGCCTTGTCAGGTGTTATTCACTCCAGGCCTTAAGCCTAGTGGTGGTATAATGGTTAGAGCATCAGACTAGGATCCAGGGGACCTGGGTTCTAATCACCAACCTATGGAAGTTTGTTAGGTGACTTCAGGTCAATCATATCCACTCAGCCTAACCTATCTCACAGAGTTGTTGTGAGAATAGAGTAGAGCACGATATAAGCTGCTTTGGGTCCCCATTGAGAAGGAAGGCAGGGAGAAATAAAGTACATAAATAACAGCAGAGGAATGTTTAGCATTCTTTTGTCACAGACGCTGCCTTCAGTGATAAGACCCCCTTCGCAATACTCAGGCAGCAATGCCACATTACCATACTCAGAACACAGGAGAGGCCACCACTCAGTGGGAGAGAACTCATTTTGCATGCAGAATGTCCCAGGTTTAATTCTCCCAGCATCTCCATTTTGAAAGATTTCAGCTGGCGGTCCACTGGCTGAGACCCAGGAAGAGCTACTACAGGACAAAGTTGGACCTTACTGGGCTTTGTAGGTAATGCCACTGTGAGGATAATGAAATGCTGCAAAAAGGACATAGGGCCGAGAACCAAATCCTTTCCAGCTTGCTTGGTAATGTCCAGACTAGTACAACTCAACCCATGCCCCAGCATAGTAACAGTGGCAGCCTTGTTTCTTGTAGCAATTGGCTCCTTATTTAGACCAGAAGCAGACGTCACAGGGTGTCAGGTCTCCCAGTTCAGACACTCTCCACAACACACTTAAGCAGTGGTAGTTTATTGAGATATGCTTACTTTAGGAAAACCGGCTCCGTGTCAGAACTGAGAAAAAGGCGCGCAAAAGCCCCTATTATAGATAATACAAAATACACCCCACACATCTCACATACGTCACCATTCAGCCCCTACGGTTACTATGGGAACCCTGACATATATACCCGCCTTATCTATGTCCAGGCCTTGCAAAAGAGTCTCCAAGGCCAGCTCCCTTGGGAACCGGTGGTGGGGCACAATCTTAAGGAAAGTTATGGCTTCTACGAGCATCAACTCTAAAGAAGAAGAGATTGGATTTATACTCAACCCTTCACTCGGAGTCTCAGAGCGGCTTACAAACTCCTTTCCCTTCCCTTCCCAACAGACACCCTGTGAAGTAGGTGGGGCTGAGAGAGCTTTTTCAACAACTGCACTTTCAAGGACAGCTCTTGTCAGAACTATGGTCATCCAGCAGCTGCAAGTGGAGGAGTGGTGAATCAAACCTGGTTCTCCCAGATTAGAGTCCACACACTTAACCACTACACCAAACCACTACACCCATGCACTCCCTTCAGGAATTCCCTCCCCCCTAAATTATGGCAAGCAGTGAAGTGGAACAAGGTGAAATGAAACTGAAGCTTGACACAGGGCTGGTATCCTGTAATGGTTAAGAGAATGAGCTTTGAATGAAGTCCCTGAGTTTACTTCTGGCATGAACTTTACCAAGAGTTCTCATGCAGCTACTCTTTCTTTTTCTCTGTGAGCTCCAGCCTCCCAACCCAACTACTACTTTCCTGTCCTACATTTTAATTTCTGTTTTTATAACATTCTGCTTTTAATAGTTAGCTGTCTTGGTTGCTATCAGGTTTTTTAAATAGATAAATGATAACACTGACCTACTTTACAGAGCTGTTGTAAGGACTAAAATATGTACATGAGATACTGAACAACTGGACGTGCTACATTAAGGTTAAGTATGTCTCGAAACTCTACCAGCAGAACCTGAATTAGGCAGCCGGAAAACATATCCAAGACCACTGAGATAATGAAGGAAATATTTATTTGATTTGGAAACAAATGTCAACATTCTAAGAGGATACAAACTTTTTTGATCAAAAAGGGTAGTGCAATAAATGAACGATGATTAGGAAAAGACAATTAGATGAGGCACAAAGTTACATTCATTAGCTTCAGGTTTCACAGGAATGGCCTCTTACAAGAGGGATGCCCATTTGAACCCACAAAGGACAGTGGACATAATTTTCAGAGCACTTCTGATTTCCCAGCTAGTGGGCTTTTTTCAGTCCAATTTCCTTACAACTACATAAGAAAAGGTTAAATTTACTATTCAGTCATCCACATATAGTCTTCAATCCTGCAAACTTAAAGTTGGTTTTTTTGCCAGTTTAAAGTTCCAATTTAACTACGTGTTCTAAGTTTTCTCTGGAAAAAGGGATGCATATCAAATCATTGCAGAGAGCTAGTTTGAAATCTGCAGTCATTTAAAACAAAGTGGAGACAGTGGGCAAAAGAGAGATGCACACCGAAACTGGCAAATAAAATATGTATTTATTGTCCTTGCTGCTATAAAGGAGGGAATAACACTTTCCCCAGCATTGGAGACTGTATAAACATGTAGTCAAGTGAAGAGGAAACAAGGTGATATAGTACAGAGGTGGTAAAATAGACTGTACCACTTTGATCGGCAGGTGAGAGACAGTATTTTTTAAAATGGACCCTTGCATAAAAGTTTCCCTGTAGAAAGCCAGCACAGCAAGGAGCAATTAAGGCTAAGACCTGATGCTGATGTGGCAAGATGTTGCTTGCAAGGAGTTTTTGCACGATAAGGAAGCCTGAGGCCTAAAATACTACAGTGGATCCTATCACCTCAGGATCAGACCACCTCAGTTTGCTGCACATATAAACCAGGCCTGGTTCTTTCTTCTCTTGAGCTGTGTTAAGCTAAAAAAGCTTACGCATTATTTCAGCCGCAAAACTTAGCCCAATGAAAACTTATCCACTTACATACTTTATCCCTCTCATTCACTGTGAACCAACAAGGTAACTGTACTTCAAAACCACTTTTGCAACATTCATAATGACCAAGCTTTGTGTGTATGCTTTAATAAACATTTCTAAATATAAAAGTGAAACATTTAGAGTTCTATAACCTTTGGGGAGGAAACATGAAGTCCGTTAAAAGAAAAATGCCAATAATAAAGTCTCAACTGTAACCAGATACAGATTGCCTATCTGCTGCTATAGCTCTCAAACACTTGATTGTTTAAAAAAAAATCAAAAATATTCTCACATTCTATTTTACTCTTCCCAAGATTGAGTTCCCAGTAATAATACAATACACAGATTGTAATGTGGGTGCCTGGTCTACCAACCTTCACCCACAGAATGCAGTTTCATGACTATATCCTCCCAAACAAGCAGCTTGGTTGTGCATGTATACACCAAAAGTCTTGGTGTTGGGTACACAGTACTGCTCAACTATTTGAACACATCATCTTAGAAATTTTGGGAAACACAACAAATCAGTCACTTTCTAAGAATAGCGTGTGCGCTTTTCTACACTATAGACTTTGTCAGTGCTGCTATTCATATCTCTTGTTGATTTGAACACAATGGTCTTATTAAATAGTATTCCATTTTATAATCAGTGCAATGAGGATTTTGTGAAAGGACAATTGAGCAATTTGCACAGTTCTTTTTCCAAAGCCCCATAAAATTTCTGCAGCTCTTGAACATACCATTTCAGAATTACAGTATTAGGTAGAGTTCCCAGACTGGAGATCCACCCTGGATTTTTTGAGATATAAAGCAGCCACTGTTCCTCACCCACCCCACAGTCCTTTGACCTGTCCCCCTTCCTTGGCCCATAACTTACCTCTCTGTAGTGGATTGCTCCCTTTCCCAACCCTCAGTGCTTTTCTTCTAAGTCAAGCTCCAGTATTGGAAGTGCTCAAGGGAAGTAGCAGGTGTGGGGAAGATTCACCCTCCACTTACCAGAGTGCATGTTCTGTTCTAGAAAATCCCCCTCCTGTTTTATATACAGATGAGGAAGGTCTGTTGCTGTCCCAAACAGTACGGCCCTTGTAATTTCTGCCACCTTCATCCCTTGGATGACTGCTGTTTCTAAAAGCACATGGGGCACAGACCCATATGAGCCTGGAATCATTGCTCATATGATTATGAAACCTCATTCTGCATTAAACAAGGTTTTGTTCCTAAAGTCCCATTCAGAACTACAATGGACAAGGTTCCCTCCAGGCGGGGAAGTGGTTAGATTGCTCTTTTTCCCAGCTCATGGTTTTCTACCCAAATTTCAATTTTAAGGCCTTGATTTGCAGTTTAAGACACATGGTAGGCACCTCAGGCCAGAACCAACAGTGTGAATACAGGAAGTGGCAGGAAAATTGTGTGCTCTTCTACTTTTCAGATGGTAGCCTGAGAGGAAGGATATTAGAAGCCTTTTCAGATAGGAATTTCAGGGCCAAAAAAATGTGACAGGAGATCCGTGAATTAACCATTTCAGATAGGAATTTCAGGGCCAAAAAAAAATGTGACAGGAGGAGATCCGTGAATTAACTGTACAGAACCCACAAGGCTAGTTCTGGGTTCCAGAAGCCCACTACAAAGGTCTTATCTCATGGAGCTCCATTAAGCATGCCACCTTTTCATGCGTGCATGCTTCCTCCTGCAGGAAGGACTGCACATGACACTTTTAAGCTCCTCTAAGCCTGCCCACACTAGCAAGGCCGTGCAGAGTACAGATTGGCATGCTTCATTTCCTCCAGGTGTGACATAGGAGAGCATCACAGAGATCCCCATGACATCACGGGGGTCTTTGTAGTGATTGCCCATGCCTGGGTGGAGCAGATAGGCCAAACGTAGCTGTTTGGTAGTGGCCCTCTGCTGGGCAGTGGACCTTGACAGATTCGCCACTGACCCTTATCTCCCGCCCCACGTACCCCTATGGTATCTATGCATTTTCCTGTGGGGAGGGAGCAACTGCCTACACAGGACAGGACTGCAAAAATGAAAAGTTTATTGAACACCATTAAAACCATAAAACATGACTAATGGGGGGAGGACCTTAGAATGATTTGCCATAAACTGCGCTCTAGAAGTCTGATGATAAAAGCATGATTTTCATCTTGCTTATGAGAGTAGGACACACACACACCCCAAATCACACTTAACCGGCCAACTCTCAATTTACTAACACGCTCTCTATCTTCAGTGCTTTACAGAATCTTTCACTCCTCTTCACAGCAGAGGCAAAAAGTCATCTTCCTGTGCAATCAGTCATCATCATGTGCATTAAAATAAGTTTTTAAAAATCAGCTTGAAAATCTCCCCAAATCACACTTAACCGGCCAACTCTCAATTTACTAACACGCTCTCTATCTTCAGTGCTTTACAGAATCTTTCACTCCTCTTCACAGCAGAGGCAAAAAGTCATCTTCCTGTGCAATCAGTCATCATCATGTGCATTAAAATAAGTCTTAAAAAATCAGCTTGAAAATCTTGACATGCCAAACCGGGTAATTTTAAAAAGGAATGTCCAAAGGAGTTAGGAATGGGAAAGAGGCCTGGGTAGCATCCTCTCTCCTAACTCTTCTCCTCTCTGCTGATGAGAAAGCAGATTCTCTGTGGAATCAGGGGGAAGTGCTTGACTGTACCACCTCCTTGCAAGGCTGGGAGTCTAGTCCCCAGGTGTTCCACGATTTATGCCGCAACTAAAATCTAGTTTAAAAAAAGGAGGAAGGACAGGTGAACGTGGAACAAGTGCAAGCCAACAACAGTGTCCTTGAACAGTGCCTGTCAAACCTCCAGATTAAAATGATGAACATCTGGTCAACTGGCCAAATCAATCAAGTCAGTCTTGGGAAGGAAGGAGTCTTGCTGCCATGGAATAAGCCGCTCATTCAAGGTAGACAGTTCTTGACTGAGAAAGCTTCTTTTGCTTAGGCCAAGCTTAATTGAACTCCTCGAAGGGTACAATGTCACTGGGCAAGCTCCCATTAATCTCTGGGGCAGTCTCGACACCCAGATAACCCAGAAGTATTTCACTCCGGCGCCGGGAGAGCTGGAGGATGTCTTCTGCAAGTAGCTGTACTGATGTGTATCTCACAATGTCCAGGTCAAACATGTCTTTCAAATACTGCAGGATCTGGTGCTGGGGTTTGGGAGAAAGGTAATTAACAAAATAAGCGGTTGTGAAAGAAAGTTGACTTATGGCCCTGTTTCTTACATATCTTTTTCATATCATTACATTCAACACAGTTATTCAAACGCGCACGGCTAGTTTATTTATTTATTATTAATTAGATATTTATCCCGCCCTCCCGCCAAAGCGGCTCATTAGCCATAATACCTACACAAAACCTAATAGTTTGTCAGAAAATTATATTAACAGAAACACAATGATAGAACATTAGTGTCAATATTGTATCTGTGCTGCCCTCCCCACATCAACAGACATCACACATCTACAAATTCTCTCACTCATGTATGTATTAAGCTGCCCTTCTACTGAATCAGATCCCTGGCCTATCGAGCTCAGTAGGAACAAGAAAGGGAAAAAAACCAAACCTAACAAAGAATTCCAAAACTAAACAAAGGTTTAGTGGAAAGGAGGGCCAATATTAAAACCTATTCATAAAAAGAAGTACATGTATTTATTGATAATATCAAATTAAAACATATATAAGGGCCCAATTACAGCCAATATACATAATTCATAATTATAACCAGGGCTAAAACAAATGACCTGACACGTTTCGGCCGGATCGGCCTTCCTCAGAGGTCATACAATTGTGGCTAGATGGTAAGTAGTTACACTCATAAAAACACAATCAAAAATGTATGCATAATACAATTTCAATTAGGACCATAAAGAAAATTGTTCAGTAGAAAAATAACCAGGCACCAAGTAAATATGCACATACAATCTTTTTAGTGCAATCACTAGCCCAGTAGATATAAAAATTCAACCAATGGTCCACAAATAACCTTCTTGGATTGTGTTGCCACAATAAGCACAAATAAAAATAAAAAGCAGTGAGGGTCTGCAGCAGGGGTCTTTCCCATCAAGCAGTGTGAAATGCTTTCATTAGGAGAAGCTCGAGATTGGCTCTTGTGCATGAAAAGCTGGCTGTCGCCCATCTGCATTGTACGCATTAATTCTCTCTGAACAACACCTACTGGTAGTCCCTGGCCCGAAGGACGTCTGCTTAGCCTCAGCCAGGGCCAGGGCCTTCTCTGCTCTCACTCCCGCCTGGTGGTGGAACACGCTCTCAATTGAGATCAGGGCCCTGCAGGACTTGCTGCAGTTCCACAGGGCCTGTAAAAGCAGAGATGTTCCACCAGGCTTTTGGTTGAGGCAGCAGATTTTTTTACCATCTCGGCCTCCCCTCCCCATTGTGGGCTTACAGATGCCTACTATCCTGCTAACTGTCAGGGTCCTTAGTCAGGTTACACAACACAGGACTTCATAAGAAGATAACTGTTTATTGGTAAATCCAGTACTAGAGACATGTGTACAGCTTGTGTCAGGAATGGCCGCCGCCTATACATGGGCCTCTAACTTATACTAGAATCAAACATCCCCCCAGTAACCATAAGCCAATGGATACATCTCGTGTGCGTGGGCAAAGCAAAAAGCTGTTAACTTTCCCAGCCGAGTAAAACTGCAGCTGGAGCATCTGCAAGGTCAAGCATAAGATAGCAAACAGCTGGTGAGCCAGGGAGAGTTGAGACAGAGAACGGGAGGGAACCCCTCCACATTCCAGACTTATGACAGGGCTACCTGAATAGGAAGCATATTAGGCTGCTCTGGAGTGATGTTATTTTTTTTTGCTGCCATTCTGTTTTATTTAATTGGCTTCTAATCATATGTTTTATTGTTTTATCTCTGTTGTGAGCTGCCCTGAGCCCATCATGGGATAGGGCAGGATATAAATGCAATAAATAAATAAATATACCCATCTAGCTCAGTGGTGTCTAGTTTGCCAAAAAGCTCTCCATGGTCTTGGGTAGAGACAGGTCTTTCTGAACACGTGCTATCAAAGATCTTTTGCCACCAGATGCCAGGTACTGAACTCAGGACAACCAGTATGCAAAGTATGTGCCAAGTGTCACCATTTCAGTTAATTTTGACATCTATGCAATATGCTAGACTTCAGTGACTCACACTTTTATTCACTACTGCCAGCAAGCATTGTTTTAATGTTATGGGGGGGTTAATGTTTTTTTTTTTTAATATGAGGTTATAATGTTATTTTAAAAAATCATTAAAAACAAATGAACTTCATAAAAGCTACAGTGCAGCAACTCCAAAATTCTTTAGCTAAAGTTGTCCCCCAAATAAAATGCTTACCTTGAAAAAACCGCAGACTTCTGACAGATGTTCCTTGGGCCCCAGAAAGCCAAAAGCAAGAACAGGGCTGACATGCTCCGATACGGAGTAGAAATGAGAGATGAAGCCATCTTGAACCTGCCATGGGGGAAGCAAAAAACCTTTCAGATCCAATTTCTGCTTATTCAAAACTGAGCACAACCCAGTTTCCCCAGGGCCATGGGCAGCCAAGATGAGAGGTTGCCCTGCGACTTCCCTTCTCTTGTCAGAATTCACCTTGGTTGCATTTGCACCAACAACAGCCACGATTGATCAAGGAACAGCCAGTTTCAGAAATACGTATTCCTTCCACACACCCTTTCACATTCCCTGGTTTAGTAATCAATGTTAATCCTGGTTAATCCCACTTCCTCTGCACACCAAATACTAACCATGGTCTGAAATGGGTTTGCAAACCATGGTTATCAGGCAACCCAGTTAGCAATAGCCAGGGCTCATGTAACTAAAGGTTAATGCCGACAAGGGAAGGATTCAGTCTAGAGATCAGCAAACCATGGTTTCTTTTGCACTGGATCCTTGGCCACACAGAAGACACTATGCATTCTTCCCCTCTTGGAATTCCACTTTTTTACGTACCATCAGAAGTCGCCGCTTTGCTTTTAGAACAGACCAGCAGGCAGTCGCAAGGGCCTGGAATTTAAGGAAATAAAAATCCACCACTGTTTTATGATGTTGCCCTTCCCCCAAAACATTATATTCTATATACAAGATTCACAATGGCCAGGACTCCTCCATGTATGATTTACTATATTACATTAAATCCCTACCTCTATCCTTCCATGGCATGCCTCTGAGTCAATGGCCTCAAGGTCCTTAGGTACGCTGATATGATAAACCTGCATAACAAGGCCCTAACTAGAGATATCTTGAAGACATCCTTCTCCTAACCCCACGGCATTGCTGTCTACATACATACAGGGGGCAGGAACATTCTGAAAGAAGCAATTAAAGAACAAGCAAACCAGATACAGCCCTTAAGACAGTAAGTTCCAAACTCTAGCCCCATGCTGTCCTTTGGACCTTGCTTTTTAATATTTAGGCTATTTCTGGGCTAGCCAATTTATGTGTACTAATCAAGGACCTCTCTACTCTCGACAGTGAACCGGGCCTGGAAGTATATCACACAGGCTGTAGTACAAATCTTGTGTATTTATTAAAACATTTATATTCCGCATTACCTCATGGCTCAAAGCAGCTTTTACAATAAGAGTTAAAAACATTCTCAGATAAAACCAAAAATAAAATAGCAAACCCCAAACCTCTCCCCTCCATTAAGAACCCACTCGGCCTTATGCAAGTCACTCTGCGTGTCAGCAACCCCACCCCACCCAAACGCACAAACTGCAATAAGGGAATATTACTACTGACCTACCATCATCATTATTTATTACGGTCAAAGCGACCTACCATATAGGTTGAGAATAACGTGAAGTGCTTTCAGTGCTTGAGTTATCATTGTTATTATGAGAAGGGCTGGTATCAGCAGATGCAATGTGTACTCCCCAGCCCTTATGACTCAGTTGTAAAAGCCGGCATACACCAGTTTGGCCACTCAGCTCAGGAAAATTGAATGTGCCAGCTGTTGGTGGCTAACCTGGCACTGCCTCCCTCCACCCAAGTTTCCCACCCTCCCAAAGGGCAGCCCACTGCACAAATAACCACAACAATATAACCCATACATGGCTGTTCATTAACTCAGGACGGCTGCTGAGGCCCTGCTCTGTGTACTTCTATCATTAAGTGGATAGTTAGCAGAGAAAGGGTGTTTTCTGCAGAGGGTCGTTGTCCATAGGATCTCTCCCCCCCCCCCCCCCATTTTTCTTCCTAGCACACTGATATCACTTTCAGATACCAAGCTAAAACATATTTATTCACCCAGGCTTTTCACAGATTGTAACAGGGGTTTTCCATCCATACCCCCACTGGGATAGTGTGGGTGGGTAAGTTTTTACTTTTTCATTTGCTTTAGCTGTCCTTTGCACCTGTTGTTAAGCATTTTAATGCTGGCTATGATGTTGCTGCCCCAGCAGCCCATGGCCAAGGGGCAACATAAACATTTTCTAAATAAGGTAGCCTCGATCTCCACTCTTTTAAAAGATGGATACGGCATCCCTGGTGCAGCCTGCCTTCCACAGACTTGCAACCCAGTTGTAGGCAGAGACCTGCCACCTAAAGACTGACCAGATTCACACCTTCTAATCTTTAGCTATGTCACAGCTAGATGCACTCTCAGAGAACTGTGGCTGGTAGGGCCCATGGCTCAGGGGTACAGCACGTGCCCTGCGTGCAGTAGGTTTAATCCCCTACATATTCAGCTAAAGCATAAGGTATCTCGACAAAGGGAGCTTTGGCCCTTTATGGCTTATACCCCCAAAATCTTGTCGGTCTCTAAGTATTTCGTATATGTGCTGCCGAAGCGATTCTCTAAGGTGCTACTGGACAAGAATCTAGCTGATCTTCCACTAAAGGATCTCAGAGAGCAAGATGGGCCTAAACTCTGGAGAGTTAAGACAATACTGAGCTAGATAGACTAATGCTGCCACTTGATGTAAGGAAACTTCACGTTTCATCCTCTTACTGGATTACTGTGTAGTAGTCCAGTCCCTTAAATCTTAGATTGTGACTTAATGGTAGAGTGCCTGTTGGCACGCTGAAGCTTTTGGCACTGCTGTCCCCAGTTTAGAAAGGTTCTCAGTTAGCAAGTCTTCAGGAAGGGCTTTCTCTGTTGGAGACCTTGGGGAAACTGGCTGGCAGCCAGAGTAGACAATACTGAGCTGGATGGTTCGACTGCTTATAAGGCAGCTTCATCTCTTATGTTCTCTCACTGCATCCCTACTCGGAAACACTGGGCTGCGTGCCAGCTAAAATGGGCCCAGGTGCAAGGTGACGCACCGTTTCTTTGAAGCTGTCAGAGAGCCAACGGTTGCGCAAGACAGCAATCACAGAAGACGGTGGGTTCTCCAAGTCCTCAAAGGCATCCATGAGGATGAAGTCCAGCACAATGTCAAAGAAACTCATGCAGACTACCTGTCAGAGGCAAAGAGAGAGAGAAGGATGCAGTTACAGGCAAGAACTGACAGGAGGCCAAGAAACATCTTAAATGATGCTTTCTTCCAGTTACTGGTGCTGCTGACCATTATGGGCTAAAGCAAGTGTTTTGTCATTTTAAGCCAGGCATCTTCCATGACCCCCGAGTTCTATAGATAGTTTCAGCTTTGACGCTTGAAAACGTATACCCTGAAAATCTTATTGATCTTTAAGGTGCTACTGGACTTCAATGTAAGTTCCATAGAGTATTTGAAATCTGCACCTTGGACCAAGACGAACCTTACTCCGTATCCACTCTGAGGCCCCGGTCACACGGGCCGGATATCGCAGGGGGGAGGTGTGGCTAAATGCCCCGGAGGAAACTAACACGTGGCTGCCCAAGCACACGTCACGGTCGAGATCCCGTGGTTCAGGGGAAATGCCGATCAGACGGGTATCCTGCAGCGCGGCACAGAAGCTGCGCCGCGCAATCGCACTGGCAATCGCTCTTTGTGCACATGCGCTGTTGGGCGCTGTTGCGCAACCTGCGGAGACGAACAGCAGCGGGCGCCGGATGCCACATAAGTCCACTGGGAACATGATCAGACGCCCGCCCTTGGCCTGCGATTTCAGGAAACTAGTACCTCATAGGTACTAGTTTTTAACTCCGCACCTTCGGCGGGGAGCCACGGGTTCGCCACGGGAGCACTGCGCTTCCCAAATGTTGGGGTGAGATCACGCCCGGAAAATCCGTGGGACTCCCGTGCCTCTCCCGCAGCAACTTTGCCGTGTGACCGCCAGGGCCTGAATGGGTTTTCTGGGTTTTCAGGACAAACAAAAAGGAAGTAATACTTCACATATCTATAATTAACCCACAGAACTCACACCACAGGAGGTGATCACAGCCAAAAGTTCAACTAGCTTTAAAATATGTTTTTGAGAGATTCCTAGAAAATTAGGCCTTATTGATGGCTATTAGCCACAGCAGATAAATGAGACTTCCATATTCACCGGCAGCATCTCTCTGAATGCTGGTTGCTGGGGAACAAGCAACAGGTGAGGGGCTCTTTATAGGCCCCAGTTATGTGCTTCTTGGAGATATCTAGTTGGACATTATTGGAAACAAGGCCATAGGGTACAGTGAACCCTTTTCTGATTCAAACTTTATCTCACACATTTGCACACCTTCGAGCCTTCTCTCTACATTCTGAAATGCAAGAAGCTTGTTTCAAAGACACACCTGAAGATGCTCAGTTTGCCATATTCTGCACTCAAGAACTGGATTACATAGCAGCATACAAACTTTTTTCTTTACTGTCTTTTTGCTCCATTATTTTTGTTTTACAGCATTTTAATATCTTTTTAAAATGCAAAAACAGGCATCAGTCTCACTACCAAGCCTCATCATATTTTCCTGATTAAAGTGACACCCACAATTTGTATCCCAAGGGCCCATGAGCCATAAAAGAAGCTCCTGTTTTCAAAGGGAACCAGAGCACTCACAAAATTCATTAACATCCCCCAAACACTGCACAATGGACAGATCTGGAGGTACTGCAAATCAGCTTGTACACCTGCAGTGTTTCCGCAGGGCAACATTGCAAATGGGCTCTCCCTAAAGAAAAAGAGTTGCACAAACCCCTCGTCCTTCCAGTTCCTTCTGAGTAGTCGGCCAAGTTTCTTGTCTCAGCGTGTAGCGCAGCATTTCATCATAGGTCTCCATGAAACCCTTGGTGTTCTTGTGGGGAAATTCAGAAAACCAACAGAGAAAGGTTAATGGGTAAGGGGAGGCAGTTGTGTTGTGGCTACATTTTAATGCTCTCAGAAGCTTTTTATTTTTTTGGAGGGCAGATTGAACCTGCCTCATTTCATGTCAATAAGCCTGGAAGAAGAAGAGGAAGAGGAGGAAGAAGAGATTGGATTTATACCCCGCCCTTCGCTACCCAAAGGCGTCTCAGAGTGGCTTACAAACTCCTTCCCAGTGCACTTAACCACTACACCAAACTGGAAGGTCATGTCAGAAGTACGCCTCATCAAGGACAAAATTTGGGATGGTGGGGATTACTTCACCTGTCTCCCTCCCAGCAGACCCCTGCCCCATTGCCCAGAGAAGTCATAGGGCAGATGCCTTCTGGGGTTACTGGAAGGGAAGCAGAGCTGCCTCCCCCAGCTACTGGGGCCCTTCTGGTCATCTCTGGGTAAATTGTCTCAGCCTTTTCCTCCTCCTCTTCTGCTTGCCCATCTCTCCTTGTTATCAGTCCTTAGCTTTCTTTTAAACAGTCCCTTCTAATGTGCCTCCTGCTTCCCACTTCTCTGGTATACAGCCTGGTGGTCCCACACTGCCATGCCATGCCCAATGGTGGCACCATGTCCCCACCATCCATAGGAACAGGTAGGAAGGAGTGGACGCCCAAATCCCCCTGGGCCTTGCTACAACTCGCCCACTCTAACGGGCTATCTGGGAGCCTGGCATTGCTGCAGGAAAACAGCAGGGGAACCTCAGCTAGACCCTCAGGTATCAGGATCATACGAATGGAACAATGAATGCTTTTGTAGTATCTACAGTGACTGAGATCGGATGAACTGCCGTATTGCCACAGGCAGCCCTGGGAGGCAGAACAGAATCTTATTTCCAATAGTGTTGCACACTGTATTCTAATTGATATGAGCTCTTTGGGGAGACAATGTATGCCCAAAAAGCAGGATAAAGATAAAAACCAGAAGGGCTGAAGCCACACCCTTACTGTTCAAAACTTTTATACACAGATGATTACAGCACAGAAAGTTTACCACTTCAGAGAAAAGGCCACCGTAACTGTAGGTAGGGGTGTGTGTGTATGAAATCCAGCCCCAAAGCATCTTATCCCTCAAGGGAAGGGGGGAAAATAAGCTTTTGAATGCATTCTGTATACCACTCCCACCCCCAAGAAACTGGGAAGAGGGTCTTCAGGTGTGAATGCAAACCTCTTCCTTATTACAAGCCTCCTACCTTTTCGGCCTTGGTCATCAGTCCCATCACCATGCGTTTGCCGACCTCCCCAAAAAATGTCTGGTGGTTCTCAGTCTGAAGAAGTTCCTGCAAAGAGACCACCCAGTTTTCAGTGGGGGGGGGGACACCCCTTGTTTCATGGAAGGGGAAAGAAATGCTGGAGCAATTCAGAGAGGCCATCGAAGAGCAATGCTGTCCAAAGAAAAACTAGGATAAAAACATTTCTGCAATTGGAAGACTCACCTGAAAAGCTTGCCTGACACAGTGGAGTTTTGCCAGGAAGTCGTGATCATTGTAGCAGCCTAAAAGCTCTGTTCTAGAAGAAAAAGACAGTGGGGTGTTACAAACTTCACTATGACAGGCTTTATGAATCACTGGGGCTTTGTTTGTTTGTTTTAACATCCATTGAAGGCTGTGCTGGAAGGCTGACTTAGGTAAAATGACAAGGTATAAATATAATCAAATAGTCAATAACCAGTAGCTTCAGAAACACATACCAACTGTATTCCAAAGCAGTCTGCAATTCAGGCAACAAAATGAGATACTAAAATAGATTACATTTCTTCAGACTCACCAGTGGTGGGGAGAGAGGAGCTATACTGTTTTTGGATGCCTTCCATGGAAGAAAAAAGCAAGACTTATTTCACGTACAGGACTAGCACATAAAGGAGAAATGAGCCTAGCTCATTGTTTGTTGTGCTAATTTTCTAACTGCAGGCGGACTTTCCTGCAGAAAAAGCTGAAGAAATAAGAGGGGAGACGGCAAGGATCCTACGAAAAGCAAAGCTTCCCACCAGCAATATAACACGTAAGGAGAGAAATGCCATCAAGACCCTCAGTGCGGATCAAGACATCATTATTCTACCAGCTGACAAAGGCAATGCCACAGTGATCATGAACACAGAAGAATACAAAGATAAGATTAGAGAACTTCTGGACCCGACCACATACCAAAAACTAAAAAGAGATCCTACATGCAAAATCACCAGACAAACGAGCTCACTGGTCAGGAATTCCTTATTTCATCTCAACACACACAAGAAACTATGCAAGACAGAAGCACAGCCACCACGACTGTATAGACTCCCTAAAATTCATAAGGACTCAGTCCCACTCCGACCCATCGTGAGTGCCAGTGTTTTCCCGACATATGAATTAGCTAAATACCTGGCCAATCTTCTTCAGAACCACATAGGAAAAACAACAACATACATCAAAGATTCAACACGTTTCATCAACAAAATCAGTTCTCTGAAACTTAACCCACAGGACATACTTGTCAGTTTTGATGTGATATCTCTTTTTACCAAGGTTCCGGTAAAAGAAACACTCGCGCTTGTTAATAAAATTTTTCCAGATGACATAACAGCCTTATTCCACCATTGTTTGACAACCAGTTACTTCCAATGGGATAATGAATTCTATGAACAGATAGATGGGGTTGCCGTGGAAAGCCCTCTCAGCCCAGTTATAGCAAACTTTTACATGGAGCATTTTGAAAAAACAGCTTTAGAATC
>NW_015165914.1:123863-133643 GCF_001447785.1 Gekko japonicus
CAACCTACGAACAGTATTCAGACCCACCAGAAAAATACAACCAGACCCACCACAAAAAAAAGACAGAAGAGACCCCCTCACTTCTGCAGGAGTATACCGCATACCATGCAGTTGTGGACAAGTTTACATCGGGACCACACAGCGTAGCATTCGGACAAGAATAAAAGAACATGAAAGACACTGCAGACTTGGCCAACCTGAAAAATCAGCAGTGGCTGAACATAGCCTAACTCAAACAGGACACAGTATTTTGCAATGCCAAGACCACGGCCACACATCCCGGAAAATCTACAGCAACTACATAACAGGCAGTTGTTTCTTAATATCACTTTCTCTCTCTTAATCTGTAACAGGATGAGAAGTGTTCATATTTCTAAATTTAGATATCCATGGATACATATAATATTTTTTGCTGGTTAAACTTGGCTATTTAAATTGCATATGAAGAAGAAAAATGCATTTCATTTTAGGTATAGAGCTTGACTAGTGATTTACAGAAAAATAAAAGAGTGCATGGTATTGGACCACTCCATTTTTTAGGAGCAAGTACTCCCAAATGAAGAGATTTGGACTGACTGCAAGCAGCCAATTTCTTGTCTTTCTGTCTTTATGTTTGCAGAAAGCCACATTTCTTAAATGAGGAATCCGTAATTGAGGTTTTCTAAAGTTTTTCTCCAACATATATTCAAGCAAACGTCAAGTTCTACAATGCCAAGACCACAGCCACACATCCCGGAAAATCTACAGCAACTAAAGACTTTCCTCTGTTGACCAATGGCTATGGATGTGATTGTGCTTCTATTCCATTCATCATGATTCACAAGGGCAAAAGGCTGTTAGAGACCCACTCAGTCAAGCCGCATCATGAGAATTTATAACATGCTGAGTATTATTTCAGGGCTTAACAGCACAATATCTTGTCCTTATTTCCCCCACCCATGTCCATCACAGATCTTGTCGAACAGATGTACACTGGGGGTTTCACACATAGAATTTAAATCCCAGGTATACAGGAGCCCAATTCAGATCTAGACCATGGTGTGCAGGGAGAGGGGTCTTACACCAGTTTGGTGTAGTGGTTAAGTGTATGGACTCTAATCTGGGAGAACCGGGTTTGATTCCCCACGCCTCCATTTGTACCTGCTGGATGACCTTGGGCAAGCCATAGTTCTGTCAGAGGTGTTCTTGAAAAGAGCAGTCCTTGGAAAGACCTGTCAGTGTAGACGATGTTGGATTAGAATGATGCTCAAGTCAGCTCACATTGGACAGGCAGTGGCCTAACATCACACCATGCTTCAGGCAGCACTATGGCATCAAGTGCTTCAAAAACCATCCACTCGGCCATTCATTGTTAATCCGTCACTCACCGTAGCGTCATCATTTTCCTAACCTGAAAGTGCCCCAGAGAGTTGCTGTTTGCCCTACTGGGGAAACTCATCATGTACTCATGGGCTACTTGTAAATTTCGTGCAATTGAGCAAGGAGCAGCTCCCCAGGGCCATTTCAGATTAGGAAATTGGTATATGTGGGGAAGGAAGCTTAAGTGTTCTCTCCCTCGAGTCTTGATCTCCCACATGCCTAGGAATTAAGTTCTGAGCACAGAACTCCAAGAGCACACTTACTTGAAAGGACCCTGTGGCAGATACGGGAGTGAGGAAACAGAAGGACTGTGCAATGTAAGGCCTACAGTAATCTTCAGAACAGCCCTGCAAAATAGACCAAAACTGCAAGATGCCACAGCTCAGTGCTGAAGCACATGTCTGGCATGCAGAAGGTCCAGCATTTAAGTTAAGCAGTAGTCTTTCCCAAGCCTTACTGAGACCTTGGAAAGACCTGTCAATGTAGACGATGTTGGATTAGATGCTCAAGTCAGCTCACATTCGACAGGCAGTGGCCTAACATCACACCATGCTTAAGGCAGCACTATGGCATCAAGTGCTTCAAAACCATCCACTCGGACATTCATTGTTGTTGTTTTTTAAGTTTTATTTATTGGTTTTTTATAAAACAAAGTTCTCAAATATACATACGCCTTCGAGTCATTTATACATTTTCAACCATGTATACAGTCCTGCCCATCTCTGCTCAAACAGTTCTTCATGTTTCCCTTGTAGCATTAAATTTAACTTGTCTATTTCCGCTACTTCCATCAACTTTTTTATCACTTCCTCTCTTTTTGGGGTGATCTCTTGTTTCCAATACTTTGCCCATAAGATCCTTGCTGCCGTTATTATGTATAATATAACATATTTGTCATTATAATTTATACCATCCAGAAGTAAGTTAAGTAGAAATATTTCTGGCACCAGGTCTAACTTCATTTTACATATTTCTTGTATCATTTTCTGTATACATATCCAGTATTTTTGGATTTTTGGGCACCGCCACCACATGTGGTAAAAGGTTCCAACACTTGTTTTGCATTTCCAGCAAGTGTTGGAACAGTTGGTATAGCATTTAGCTATTTTTTCTGGTGGCCAGTACCATCTATGATACATTTTAAACACGTTTTCTTTGAAGCTAGTTGCCCTCATAACTTTGATTGACTTCCACATCTTTAGCCATTTTTCTTTTGATATTTCGTGACCTATATCTCGAGTCCATGCATTGTTAATCCGTCACTCACCGTAGCGTCCTGCATGAAACCCTTCCTTCCTTCACCAACTGCAGAGCTTCTTCATAGGCAGCAGCTGGCTTAGAGAGTGGGAAAGGTATTTCTCCAATCTGCAGCGAATCAAAGAGCTGTGCCGAAAGAGAGAGGGGGCAAAAAAAAGCCTTTTCCCATCAACAGATCATAGACTTTGGTCGCATCTTTGATTGTGCAAAGCATGATGCGAAAAGCCAAAGCATTTTTGGGTGGTATGACACGTGCATGGAGCACGGGGTAGGATGTAGGGGGAAGAACCCCATGACCCTGGCCTGTGGGCTCATTCCTTGTTCTGGAAGAGGGTTTGCTCCTCAGTCTGTGGTCTCATCCAATACAGGAAACACAAACAGCCCTTTTTCTGAATACAACCAACCAACAAAGGCTGCAATCCTAAGCACACTTAATTGGGAGTAAGCTAAATGGGACTGCATAGGAGTGGACCATTGGTGAGAAACCAATGGGGAAAGTGCTCAGTTAGAGTATTGGACTAGGATCTGGGAAACCCTCTCTGCCATGACACCTGGGCCAGTCATGTGCCACTCTCAGCCTAAACTACCCCTCAGGGTTGTTGTGAGGATAAAGTGTTGGATGGGGATTGATGTCCCTGGAGAAAGAACAAGATAATAAAGTACTTTGCAATAATGGAAAATTTTGCCTGGCCCATTTGGAATGACCTTGTGACCATCACCAAGACAAAGGGCTAATATAGAACCTTTGCTCTTCCCAACTCATATAAATCCCAGCCGTTACTGTCTCCTTTGCCTGCCACTGACTCTCCAGGAATTCAGGGAGTGGGGGGGTCTTCTCCCAATGGCTACTGCCTGAGATCCCCTAACTGGAGAAAGTAGGGCTGGACCCTGGAGCTCCTACATGCAAAGCAGACAAGCCCCCATCCTGCCCACCCTCAGTAACCGAAAAGCCACCTTTCCCCCTTAAGCAATTCTGGTCTTTTCTCCTTTGCTGCCCCATGTCCCTCAAACCACGACTGCATCGCTGTCTTCCTTCAAACCTTACTCCTCCACAAAGCCTTTGTCTGTCCTCCATCAGAACAAAGACCCAGTATGTGCAACGTCACCCCTTGCTAGTAAAAAGGTAAAGGTTTCCCTTTCTCAAAAGCTAGTCAAATCTGACTCTAGGGGGCAGTGCTCATCTCCGTTTCCAAGCCGAAGAGCCAGCGCTGTCCGAAGACGTTTCCGTGGTCTTATGGCGGGCATGACTAAGCGCCGAGGCACGCGGAACACTGTTACCTTCCCACTGAAGCGGTACCAATTTATCTATTTGCAAATTTCTTGCTTACGAACTGCTAGGTTGGCAGGAGCTGGGGCCAGAGACAGCAGTTCACTCCATCATGCGGCACCCTGGGTCTCAAACTGCCGAGCTACAGACCTTCCAGTCTGCATCTCAGCATCTTAACCTCTGAGCCACCGTGGCCCTTGAAACCCTTCTTCTATTCCTCTTTACTAAGCTACTCAAGACATGGCTCTTGTTGCTCATATCCGTTGGTAGTGCAACATAAAATAAGTGATAGACCTCACAGGAGCAGCCTTTCACAGCAAATTCTTCTCAGTTAAGTGGTTTCCAGTAAGGGGCCCTACAGTGCCATTGCCAGAGCTGCCAGCAGTGCTGTTAGCAACAACAGAGAATCAGAACCCCAGTGAACGTGTCCTTTCATAAGAACATAAGAGCCTGGCTGGATCGGGCCAAATGTCCATCTAGATGAGTGTCCTATTTCCAGCAGTGCTCAGTTAGACACTTCTGGGAGATTCCCAAGTAAGGCATTTAGGCCTGCTTATGCCAGAGTTTCACAGAAATGTAGACCTGGGTACAGAAACCATCTTCCTGGGAATTTAACGTTCGTTTTTAGAAAAGCATGTTTCTAATGGTTAATTGATTTGAAAATATGCACCCTTGTCATGTGAAACAGCTGAGAAATTTCAGAAGCCGGGTATGGCTGCGTAAGATTTCACAGTCATTGCCCCTCATACGAATAACAAAACCAGAATTATGCAAATCTGTTCAATTAGCGTAAAGTTTACATACACTGCAGAATTCCACTTGTTTTGGCACAGAATTTGGATAGCCTTCTGCAGAATTTCAATTGCATTTAGTACACATTAGATACCAATATTTTATAAGTCTAGAGTAAACAAGAGGGCAAGGTTTTATTTCCACTGCTTTCATTTTTAAGGAAGTTTATTCCGCTGTTCATCTATTACTGCTCAAATTCTGTGGAAGGAGTGGCCAAGACAATCCCAGCACCAACCTGTGACATCAAAATCAGCTTGCCAGGCCAGGCAAAATGCTCCAAATGTCAGTTTTAAGAATCAAGTTTCTAGACTTTATGGAACGGATGAAAATGCCTGAAAAAATATTCTACGGCTGGCCCCCAGCATCACTTACCAAGGTCCAGCAGCATGCTATCGGCAGGAAACGTGGAGCCAAACTCTTCCTGGAGGTGATAAGCCCGGTGCAAGAGAGACTCAAGCTTTTCTGCAAACTCCCTCTTCTGGGATTCCTGCTTAAAATACAAAAAACAGTGATTCAGGTTGGCTGGATCTTACCTATCATTACCCCTTCAAACCAGTATTTGCAATATTTTCTAGCTCAGTGGTTTTTCAACTCCAAAGAAAGAAACAGGCCCACAGCCAAAATCCCCAAGCTACCCTCTCAACACCAAGAACCCACTTAAGTAAGCAGCTCTGCACCACTTCCAGAAAAGGCTCAAGCTCAGATTTTTGGCAAACCTACAAAAAAAAAAAAGCATCCCAAGCTACGAAGAGCCACTAAGTACACCTCCATCCCCACCCCCATTCTTGTATTTTGATACAAAAAAAGGTGGCAAAAAGAGATGGGATGCGTGGAGAGTCTCTTCCCAAAGTTTGTCAGGCTCCAGAAGATGTTTGGGGCTTTCTGGGTCAAGAACAGCAGATACAGCTGCCCTGGAAGAACGACAAGGAACCAGTGCAGACTCTGAAATCTAGGTTGTACTAATGCATCCTAAGAGCTTTTAAAACAGCCAGGTGTGGAGTGGTGGTTAGTGTGACTGGACTAGAACTCGGTCCCCTCTCTCAGCTTAATCTATCCTTCAGGGTTCTTGTCAGGCTAAAATGGGGAAGAGGATGCACGTTGCCCTCTGCTCCCTGGAAGAAGAAGAGCAAGGTGAAAATTTAATATTTTGTGGTGATGAAGCAGTTGGCCAAGCTGTCTCTGTGTCACAGAGAAGCAACAATACTTCTGGCTGCCACTGGTATTGTTGCTCAAGTCCTACAAAGTGGCAGGTCAGGAAGGAGAGGGAGGAGAAGGCAGGGTCGAGGAGACCTGAACAAGGCAGTGATCCAAAAACAGAGATGGGAGAGAGGCGATCTAGCCCAGTGTTGCCTTCTCTGATTGACCACGGCTGTCCAGAATCTCGGGCATTGTGAGCTCTTTTCAGCACTGGCAAACTAAACTAGAGATATCAGGTATTGAATGTGGGGGTCTAGAGAGGACTTCAGTGCCCCCCAAATAGTTATACTGGCAGAGAGAAAGGAGAGATGTATATGGACAGAAGGGAGAGAAGAGAGCAGAGAAGGGCTGGAGTTCATTCACTCATTTAAAAAACATCACATTTGGGCTCTGGACTGGGTGTCATGGAATGCTGCAGACCCAAAGAACCAGCGGGGACTTACATCTGGCAGCTCCTCCGGCAGCAATTCTGGCTCTTTAACATTGTCCCAAGTGACTGAAGGGCTGGCTGGATCTCTCTGCTTGACTGTGAGGGCCTGCTCCCACTTCTGCAGTGCTTCTTCAAACAGTTCCATCCCTGCCAGACAAGGAGTAGCATACAAGAATCTCTCCTGAGCACACACGATAACACAGAGATCCTAGAGGGGCATTCAGCTTGAACTAACACCCATAACAATACTTCGTATTTCACGTTCTGCAGTAGCCCTCTTCGGTTTTCTAAAGCTTTTGAACTAACACAGTCACACCCCACGTGTCTCTTCCAAGTTCAAAGTCAGCCTCTCCCTTACCTTGGAAGTAGAGGTTTTCCGCACTGGAATCTCCTGCGGCTCCAGGATCTTCCACTACTTGGCCCTCCCAGAGTCCTGCGGAAGCTGGTGTGGGACTGGAGGAGTTCGCAGCCACAATCTAGCCCACGAAAAGAGCAGAATGACAGATGTGTCACGGGACTGAAGCATATGTTACTAAGATGTGGCGGGAAAGACCCTCCTCTCTTGTACAATATGAAGGCTTGCCCTGAAGTAGATACCATTTGAACACCTTACTTCTGTGTTAAAGTTTGTATTTTGTCCAACCTTTGCCCAAGGGAAAGGAGGGGGGAGGGTTGAAATGCTATCTGATACTCAGGGGTCATTTCCTGCGGGAGCGCACAGGAGCGGAGCTCTGGCAGTAAGGAGCTCAGGGGGCGGGCACATGCAACAAGCCCTGCCCCCTGCTCCCAGCAGCCCTCAGTTGGGCCACGAGGAGCAAGAAGCAGCTAGGTAGGTTGCAGAGCCTCCCCCCTCCGGCCCGCCTTCAGGTACAAGCTCTCCCTCCTCTGTGAGGGCAGATCTGTGCGTCCCCGCCCATAGCTAGCAATCCAAAACAGTCCAGTGGCACCTTTAAGACCAAGTCTTATTCAGGTACAAGCTCTCCCTCCTCTGTGAGGACAGATCTGCATGTCCCCCCCCCCCAATAGCTAGCAATCTGAAACAGTCCAGTGGAGCCTGAGCGGTGGGTGTTGCCTTCTGACACACTTCCAGTGATGTCAGGGGGTGTGGCATATGCAAATAAGTTATGCTAATGAGTTATGCTAATGAGCTCCTGCACCTCTTTTTCTACGAAATGACCCCTGCTGATACTGCTTAGCATATGGTAGTAATTTTACAGGTACAGGTGGGGGGCTGAAAGAACAACTGCCTTAGAATGGGCTTAGAACGGTGTAACTCTGTTAAGTCAAAACTTAGGGCACTTTCATACATGTTGAACAATGCACTTCCAACGCATTTTCATGATCATTTGCAAGTGGATTGTGCCATTTCGCACAGTAAAACCCAGTTGCAAAGTGCACTGAAAGTGGATTGAAAGTGCGTTATTTAGTGTGTGTGAAAGCGCTTTCAGCATTGGAGCACACACGCTGCATACAGAATGACACACAGTCCCAGCAGTACCGTGCCACACAGTGTTCATAAAGTCTCAAGTCAGAGCCTTCCCTGCAGCACTTTGGCAAAGGGTCTTAATCCAGTGGCCGAGCACCTGTTTTGTAACACAGAAGTGGTCCCAGATTCATGGCCTGACATCTCTTCATGTCGTAGCGCATAGAAAGCAACTTTCACTGAGCCCCCCCACACACACACACAGAGAACTGCTGCCAGTCAATATGAAGTTAAATGGATCCCAGGCTCTGCTTCAGAAGGTGGCTTCGGTGCATTTGGTTTGTTTCCTTGCCAGACTCTTGGGCCACCAGTTGGTCAAGATGAAACGCTCGTCCCACCTTTTGCAAAAGAAGAGCCCTGGGAAGTCGTGCAAAAAGCCAGCCCTTTTGCAGCCCAAGTAACTTTAAGGTGCAAGGAGGTGGGCCGTCACTGGTCCAGAGTGCACGCTGAGGATCAGCTGATTAAGCCCTCTGGGCAAAAAACGTTTTAAATGCATATACATGTTTAAATGTATATATAAGGTTAGCACACCAGGAGAAAGGAGATTCTATCCCAAGCTTTTTATATACACGGAAGGCCAGAACCCTTCTCTCAGACATGATCGATTTCTTTGGGGACAGAATTTAGAGTCATATCAAGCAGCACAGATTTGCCACCTTAGTGAGAACTAAGAGACACTCTATTTTTTTTAAGAGAGGTGTCAGGGCTCAAGTCTTTGACCCCAAAAGCCTTTCCTCCAACCCAGATATGCTAGGGGTCTGGTTCAATTAAGTGAGTAGTGTTCAAACCAGCCCTTCTCACGGGCTTCCAATAAGCCTGGCACACGAAAATGTAGCACTTTTTCTTGGCTTAGAGGTGGACCAAAACTAACTGCTACATTTGGGACCGTCAGGATGCAATCAGAGGCACACATGTGAGGCCTGTTACAAAAATAAAAAGGCAGCTGTTACTGAAGGGGTGAGGAAAAGACATTCTGCACATGCTCAGTAACACTTTATGCTTCAGTTCCAGAACCAGCAATAATTAAAAGCATTGCACTCTACCCGCCCCCTTTTCTTGGTTTAAACTTATACACGCAGGAGCAGGGGACCTGCAAGACTTGAAGGGGAGGGAGGAATCCCATCCTTCCCTCCTGCTCTCTGGCCTGCCCACTCACCCGGCAGCCTGCTTCACTGTAGTGCTGCTGCTGCTTCCTCTGTCCTGGCTCCCCCTCCCCCCTCTCGCACTGGCATGACCAACTTGGCTCAGGGGGCAACTCCCGCCCCACGTTTGTTCCCACAAAATGGTGGCTGAGATCTTGCCCTGTTGCATCGTGAGATCTCATTTCTTGCACAAGTTATTTAGTTTGTAGATTTTTGTAGAATCCTGGGGGCTGACCCAGGTTTGTACAAGTATCCTCCTACTTTGTACCTGACCCCCGTCTTCAGATTTAAAAATCCACATGCTGAGCTCCCAGTTCAGAATCAGACACAGGACACCCACACCGCTGCTCCCACAAGCTGCATCAACGTTCCCTTAATTCAGCCCACCCCGGCCTCTCCTATGCCCATTTCTGCCATTTCAGTTGTGACCGAATCAGATCTGGATGCAGGAGGAGGAGAAAGCCAGCCCACATCTGTCATCAGTAGTCAAAAAGTGAGGAGCTGAGAATCACCTCTGAGTTCCTACCGGCCTCTTGGTTAGAATGACACGGAAACAGGAAGCTAGTGAACCTGTCATAAAAGCATTCTGGCACAACCTGCTAAGTTTTCGAGGAGCTGAGAATCACCTCTAAGTTCCTACCGGCCTCTTGGTTGGAATGACACCGAAACAGGAAGCTAGTGAACCTGTCATGAAAGCATTCTGGCACAACCTGCTAAGTTTTACTTATGTGTAATTCTTTATCAAAAAATAATTTCTGCTTTATGTATTATAATGTAAAGAGACAGAACAGCAGGCCAGGAATTAAATGAACAGCAGATAAGGAGGGTGCGCATAAAAGTAACTAACTTAGCG
>NW_015165914.1:133657-136250 GCF_001447785.1 Gekko japonicus
AATGCCTCTAGGCAGAAGCACAATACATTAACACCGGGAACATTCAGTTCTGAACTAAAAGGCCATCTTTATTCTCCTTCCTGATCCATTGGTCAGAGTCTGGGAGAGTGGTTTGCAAGCTTCCTCCATTTAAGGTACCCTTTCTCAACAAAGATGTGTTTTAAAAGGTGTCCCCCCCCCCCCACATGTTACAGAAACACATTCTGGCATGTCTCTTTGCATGGAGCACTGGTCACGTACACTGGATCTCAGTATGCCTAAGAACCCAAGAACAGTCTTGCTGGATCAGACCAGAGGTCCAGTTAATATAATCCAGAATCCTGTTTTCCACAGTGGCTGGCAGGATATGCTTCTGGAAGTCCAGAAACAGGCCATGAAATTTATAAGTGTCCCTGCTGTTTGCACTGTTGGGGGGTGAGGTGGTAGATAGTGTTACTCAAAGGTAAGCTCTGTTTCTGAACATGAAGGTGCTCTTCCACCATCAAAGTTAATGGCTCCTGATTGACCTACCTATGAGTGAGGGTCTGAAATTGATGGGATGGGGTGGTCATCTGAGATGCTGGATTGCCTTGCCCCGGTCCTGTGTGCGTTTACTGAAAAGCAAGTTCTACTGAAACCAGAGGAGGTAGTGATGTGAAGTGAGCAGCAGTAAGTGTTCTGGCATCCTGGGAGGGTGTTAAGAACCACCATTTGGTTTCTGCTCAGGTTCTTCATTTGAGGAGCTGAGACAAGGAGAAAACTACTATGCCACTCCAAGAAAAACATCCTTTTCATGACAGAAACCAGATATTTCGGCAGGAATATTCATTTAAAATACTTATATCCAGACTTCCACAATGCTCAAGGTGAGTAAACACATGGTCAGTAAACCCATTTTATTTCTGCCAAACCTCCTGGTTTCCAGTGAGGGAATGTGTGTACCTGTGTGTGTTTATAATTCTTTACAATTACTTAAAAAAAAAACATGCATACACCTAAGATACACTTTATAATGTACAGTGAGAATTTATTGAACATGTGCATTACACACTTATCAGCACTGGGTAGCTACCGAGGTCCCAGTGCCTTGGGAGGGACCCCCCACTGTACTGCAGCAGCGATCACAGCTTGCCCTCTCTCTCTGGTGGTGCTCTGGGCTCCCCTGGAAGGACTGGACTTCCAGAGTCAGGAGGCAACATCCAGGGATGGCCTCAGCTTCTCTGCCCTGTTGTTGGCCATCCAGAGGAACTGGCTGGCCACTGTGTGAGCCAGGATGCTGGACTGGATTTACCCTCACTGGTCTGACTCGCAGGGCTCTTCTTATGCCCACCCTGCCCACATCTCAATGGCTTGCATATCAAGAGGCCTTTTCTGCACAGGTGATAGGGTTGCACTGTACAAAATGGTTCACAGACATGCCTACATAAACGATTGGGACTGTGATCTACACTGCTGTGTTTAGCTTGTTGTAGTCCAATTGCATTATGTAACCTCTGTACCACTCAAGAGGTCATATGAATACTTATGTAATGCTTCAGTTCTTTCTAGTAGTCCCAGACTCCTCAAATCCTAATGCATTAGTTATTGAATGTTCCCATTTTCTTGATTGCACTGACTCACTGTACGTAGTCCGCCTTGAGTGCCTGTGAGAAAGGCGGACTATAAATGTAAATAAAGAAATATCACTGCCATGGGTGAAGGCAGTGGCTCCTCCTCCGCCTCTGCCAGAGTCAGATGGTAGGAGAGCCAGTTTGGTGTAGTGGTTAGGAGCGCGGACTCTAATCTGGGAGAACCGGGTTTGATTCCCCACTCCTCCACTTGCACCTGCTGATGTGACCTTGGGTCAGTCACACCCACCCTGCCCCCATCTCAATGGCTTGCATATCAAGAGGCCTTTTCTGCACAGGTGATAGGGTTGCACTGTACAAAATGGTTCACAGACATAAACGATTGGGACTGTGATCTACACAGTGATCTACACTGCTGTGTTTAGCTTGTTGTAGTCAGATTGCATTATGTAACCTCTGTACCACTCAAGAGAGAAGAAGAGAAGAGATTGGATTTATCCCCCGCCCTTCACGAGCAGCAGACACCACTCAGAGATACAGAAGAGGTGAGCAAGAGGCTTTGTCTGGGCCAGCAATGGTGGCTCAAAGCCACTGGTACCACCAGTCACTTGCTCTCAGCACCATGGCAATAGCACACCTGGAATGAGGTGGACCGCCCCTTGCCAGAGTCTCCAAAATCTTGCACCAGGGCTGCTTAGACATGTGTACTTTTTCAGGTACTTGAGATTGCCTGCAGAGATCCATCCAGTGTAAGGAACTCTCAGGGGCAAAAACCAGGTTTGCCCCCATGTAATATTTGGAGCAGTTTCACATATCTCCGAGAACGAGACATTTCTGAAGGAGAAAGACATGCAGTTACAGTCATAAAACTGCCTCCTGCTTTTCCAGCATATGACCCAAGAATTCTAAGAGCAAAAACATCTCTCAGTTCTTTGCCGTTAATATGACCAAGACTGCTTGCCATATATCCAGGAACTGGCCATAAGTAGCCTGTGAATACAGATTTAGGGCAGAAGCATACACCGGAGAAGATTGCTGAATGCCCC
>NW_015165914.1:136267-140016 GCF_001447785.1 Gekko japonicus
GCAGGAGTGCTTCAAGGGGGAATTTGTCAGAGAGTAAAGCTCTCTATTCAGTTTGATGCAAACAACAATCAGTCCACCAATCTCCGGTATACACACACACACCCCTTCAAAGGCAGTAATTCTGTGAACACTTACTTAAGAGAAATAAACAGATGTCATTCAAAGTATTAACAAGATTTTATTTCAGGATAAATTTTTAACAACCACAGCCCATTTCCTCAGATGGTCTCTAATCTACAGAAATTTATGCTAGAATAAAAACCCTGTAAGTCTTTAAGGCCCCTTTACAGTCCCATTTTGGCTGCATCTGATTAACAAAAGTGACTCCCTGGAAATACTTAGAAGAACCCACCAAATGAACTATGTCTGAGTAAACACACATAAGATCAGGGCCAAGCAAACCCAACCTCATGAAAGTCACATCAAACTGGTTATCAGAGTTTTGCTGTAGTTTATCAGGATGGTATCCTATGAACATTGTACCAGGACTTACATGTGAGAAAGCACACACAGGGACAGGAGGCAAGTGACCTGGCAGCTTCAAGCAAGATCCCCACCAGAGGAACTCTCTCAGTCAAGGACACTCCCCTTACCAAAAAAGAGGTTGCTTATCCAAAAACCTGCCCTCCAACCACTACATTGCACTGCCCAGTCTGGCTTCTATACCAACCTCACATCAAAATTTAATCTCCAGATGTTTTAATATATATAAACATCTGCTCTCTGCCTTATAAGGGAACTAGCCTATTCTGATCAGCACTGGCAGGAGATCCAAATTCTTTCTGGGGTGTGTGTGTGTGTTTCAAAAGGCAGGCAGCTATCACTTTCCAACAGCCTTTCATGCAACAACTTTTTAGCAGGTGGCTTAATTTAATGTGGTGCAAAGCTTCTTTTGCTCCACCTGTGAAGTGTTGCAATCTGCAGAAGGGTGGGGCCACCACTAACGATTCCCCCCCTGCTGTTTTCCCCCCATTTAATCTCCAACCCCTCTGGGGAGTCTGAGAACTTGCTCACTACTTTTGACTTCTGATTAGGTTGGTGATTGGTGATTATATAAAGGTATTATACTGCAATTCTATGTATTTGTACTTAAGAGTAAGCCCATTGACCTCGAGAATACCTGCTTCTGAGTAGCTGTGCATTAAGAAGAGAGCACCAGCCATTCTTCACCTACCAAAGCTGCTAATTGGATTCCCATAGTAAGGCTGGAGGAAACATGATCCAGCCGTTTTGTTGAAATAAGTAGGTCTAGGACCGGTCAGTGCCTGGATGAGGAGTTCCTAAGATCTCTTTCTAACTCCAAGAAGGGAGAAAGCAGGATATAAATGCATTGTAAGATTACACCACCAGAATTTTTGGATTATTTCACCAATGCACCAACACAGTTGACTACAAGAGTTGTCTTTTCCAGAAAATCTAGGAGGAAAAGGACCATAAATTCAAAGCCAAGCTGTGCTACAGAAGAAATCAAATTTCTTAAAGAAGCAACATTTCAGGTCCTCCCCCAGATCAGTAACCAACAATTCATTGCTTACTTCGTAACTTTCAAGATGCCATTCTAAAAACTGACTCCTGGTGGATCCTGTGCTTTCCTCGCTGTCTGATTTGGGGACAGAGACAGACCCTCTTCCTCCCATTTCTACCTGCCCTGGAGGGCTTGATCCAAAAGGGAACTCCTGACCACTTTATGCTGTAACTTCAGAGGACCCTCCACCCAGCCAATAGCATCCTAGGTTGCGCTACAACCAATGTTCCCTCTAAGCTGTGAAGTCTTGTGAGCGAGCAGTTTGGCTACTGCATAACTCAGTTTGCTTTGGAGCCATCCTTTCTGAGCTAAGACAAAAATGTGTGAGCTAACTCAGCTTAGAGGGAACACTGGCTACAACCCACCCAGTTTACTTTAATGAGCTGAGGATTCTTCCAACTTCAGAGCAAAACCTCCTGCCAGACTCATCTGCCTGTAGCTGGGAGGTGCAGCCCACTCTACAAAGTCTAGATCAGAAGGTCTTTGGAGTCATGTCCAACTGCAGTCTCCATCTCTGTTCTTCTATAATTCATGGTAGGTTTAAGGCCACTGTCCAGACTCCTCACCAAGCAGCTTGAAACAAGAAAATGGGCTCCACCCTAGAGAGCCACTGTTCTGACTGCAGAGTAGAAGTCTGGAGAAAGTTTGCAAAACTTCATCTTTGATTATCAGAGGGGAAGGCACATGGAAGCTGGGAACAGCAGCAGATATGGAAGGAAGGAACCGAATCTACCCAGCACAGCAAAATCAAACAGACATCCTATTGGGTAAATCCTGATAATGAAACCTAACAGGAGCCTCTTCTGGGACACAGCATTTAGCATAATTAACCCAATCAGGAAGCTTCCGGTTCCGGCCAACGAGGGAGGACGTCTGAGCTGCAGCGCTACTTGACTGGAACAGTATTTTAATTTTATTTTATATCCATTCAATTGCTTTTAGCCTATCTCGCATGGAATTTTTAAAGTAGACTGTTTATCTTCAGTACGAGAAAGTTTTTGAGACAGCTGCTAGCTTTCTGACTCTAATCTGTCTGCCTCCCCTATCACTTACTGTGGAACTAGGAGACTTAATTAGTTGGTCAGCTATGATAAAGAAGAGAACACTAAGAAACTCTCTTAATTAAGAGGTTTCTTTCTTTTTCTTTTGTCTTCTTTTTCTCCTTCTCCCTCTCTTCATGTATTATAATGCCTGCAGAGAAGCAACCAAGAGACACAGAGGAGGCTGCCCCATTTCCAGCTCCCAAACAATCCAGGGTTAGAGACTTTTTTAGCTCAAGTGAGAGTAAAAGTAGGAGTAAGAATTATACTCTCCAAACTATTTGCTGTCTCCATCTATGCCGTGGAGACAGCAAATAGTTTAATACCACTTGAGATTGGCAGTGAGGAAGATGTGAGTACCCTGGTTGAAGATACTACTACTTTGGAGTCAAGGGTGGGGCATATTGATTCAGCCCCTGAGGCAGCTGGAACACCTACAGAGAGCAGCCTGTTAATTTTAATTGCAAGGACTGTGGAAAGTCTCTTTAGAAACATTCAAAACATTAATACTCAAATGAAACAGCTAACTGCAGAGCTCACTAAACTGTCTGCTAACAATCGGCAGATACAACTAACATCTCAGGTACAGCCAATATCCCAGATAGGGTTGCCAGCCTCCAGGTGGGGCCTGGGGATCTCCTGCTTTTACAACTGATCTCCAGCTGACCGTGATCAGTGGAGAAAATAGCTGCTTTGAAGGGTGGACTCTGTGACACTGTACCATTCTGAGGCCCCTCCCCTCCCCTCCCCAAACCCCACCCGCTCCTGGATCCACCCCCAAAGTCTCCAGGTGTTTTCCAACCCAGACCTGGCAACCCTAATCCCAGAACACTAGCATGGGAAGACGGGGGGCAGACATATGCCGTTAAGGGGATAAGGGAGCACGACCTGAAACAGGGAGGTGCTTTATGGAACAACCCCCTCCAGCTAATATTTCAGCCAAGAAAGATCTATTTAACAACATGTGGGCGAAGGGGACAAACCCCAAACTGAAAAGGAGGTTAGCGTCCCAAACATCATTTGGCTGACTTACTTAGAATAAAATACATTTTGACTTGGTGGAGGCCGAATCTCTTAATCCCCCAAATCAGTCTCAAAAACTTCTACTCTCCTTTGCTTCTACTAGAATACCTTCTCTGATTCATGAGAAGAAGTCACAGCTTGTAACCAAAGGTGTTTTTCCA
>NW_015165914.1:140400-150763 GCF_001447785.1 Gekko japonicus
ATTAAAGATTCTGAGATGCAGCCAGTTGATAGGTCCAAAGCCCATAAAAACCTGAGTGTTACAGCAGACCTCCTAGAACCAAGCTCTTCAGTGGATGCTGAACGACAACTACAAAGGAGGGGCATCCAAAATATATTGCCCCAGAGCTCTAATCATCTTCAAAATACCAAAAATGGTTCTCATGGCAGCCTCTTAATGGAGAACCCTCTGAATGACCACTGCATCAGAAGTCCTCAACAACCCCACCAGCTAGTCTTCCATCTAAAGTTTGGACAAATGGCTATATTTGCTCTGAACATAACAAATCTCTCAACCTAGATTGACTAGATTATAACAACCAGAAACGGAGACAACCCCAGGGACAAGCCTTCCAGCTCATATCCTGGAATATTGTGGAATGGGGAAGTAAATGTGGAGATCCTGATTTATTGAGCTTTTTGAAGGATTTTGACATTATCCTTCTATAAGTTACTTGGTCACCCAGAGATATTTTAATCAGTGGTTTCACTTCCTACACACTTCCTGCATCAAAAACGAATATAAGGGGCTGGTTTAAGGCTGGTCTGTGTTGTTTGTTTAATAATTCTATCAATCATATTGTTAGCCAATTAGACTCTTGCCCTCCATTGGCTCAGCCATTTTATATTGCTATTAAGAGTCTGCCGATATTATTCGTTAATGTTTACATTGCTCCTTTTGTTGATAACAGTACTTCCACATCTGCTTGGAAGTCACTGAGTGTCTACTTGAAAATGCTTTTGGAGAAATTACCTGAGGCTGCACTTCTTTTAGCTGGTGATCTTAATGCAAGATTGGGGTCTAATAACGATCAGGCAATTTGTTGAGTTGGGGAGACGAGGACCACACACCTCTCCCATTCTTCATCTCTAGACAATCTAAAGACCCAGTTATAAACCAGACTGGACGTCATCTGGTGGACTTTTGTGTGGAATTCAATCTATATATAATGAATGGGTCCCCTGAATTTGATCCACATGGGCCAATACACTTACATCTCCCCTTGTGGTTGTAGTGTTGTCGACTATGTGATTACTTCAGCAGTCTTGAGAGACCATATCACTAAGTTTACAATTGGCAATCAAACAGAAAGTGACCATTCTCCTATGTTGTTGACTTTTAGGATGAGCTGTATCTCAGATAGGTCTCCTCTGTTTAGTGCTGAAAATACTGATTGCCCTGTATATAAGAGAATAAAATGGACCTCAACCCTTTCCATACAGATTCAACAATGGATGCATAGTGATACTGGGATGGAACTAAACCAAAAGCTATCCTGTACTAAATTGCTAACACTGGCCCCGGTCACACGGGCCAGATATCGCGGGGGGGAGGCGTGGCTAATTGCCCCGGCGCAGTTGTATCCGCGATTACGCAATCAGACGCGCCGGCGGCACACCACCAGTCCTTCCCTCGGCGCCGGCGGGTAAACAAGGGGAATGCCACGCGCCGGCGCAATCACACCACGGGCATCTGGAGGCAGCCTGTGGCAAACATTTACTAGTACCTTGGAGGTACTAGTTTTTTAACTCGCATTGTCGGCGGTAAGCTACGGGTGCGCTCCACTTCCCAGATGTTGGGGTGTGATCACGCCCGGATAATCCGCCCACCATCTGTGCCTCTCCCGCGGCAACTCTGCCGTGTGACCGGGGCCACTGTTAGTTTATAATTCTATTGTTGATAAACTCAGTGATTTTGCCCAACCATTTGGCTGTAAGCATGTGAAATGCTCAACTAATTCCTGGTTTGATGCTGAATGCCACCTAGCTAAAAATAGATTGCGCCAATTTTTTCGGCGGATGAGTACTGGCACTTTCTGTTTATTGCAAAATGAGGAGGGAATGTCAACTGCTGCTAGCCCAAAAGAAACATACCTTTGCCATGGAGAAATGGACCCAGCTTTTTTATGCAATCAAAAGTAATAACAATGCTTTCTGGTCCTTGGTCACAGGCTTTAAACGTCAGTCGGGAGTCCTTCATGTTAGCTCAATTCCCCCACAGAAATGGGTCACTTACTATGCTAACTTGTTCAATAACCAACGAGTAATGTGCTACCTTTAGATGTGCCAGAGTGGCCTCCTGTCTCATACGAGGGGATATATGAGCACATTTCTAGTCTTAAATCTCGTAAACCCCTGGAGCCCGATTAGATGTGCCAGAGTGGCCAACTGTCTCGCATGAGGAGATATATGAGCATATTTCTAGTCTTAAATCTGGTAAAGCCCCAGCCCCCAATGGCCTATCTGCTGAGCTCATGAAGAACAATATTGAATGGTGGTCTCATTCTCTTGCACGCCTCTTTACATTAATTGATAAATTTGGTACTTTACCAGAATCATGGTTAAATTCCATAATAATTCCGAAAATTTATGTTAAACATCTTCTTAAGAAATTATCTGAGTGGATGACTTCTCATAATTTACCAGGGAGAGAGCAAATTGGATTTGTAACAAACCACTGTACTTTAGATCACTGTGTAGCATTATCTTTTTTAGCTGAAAAATATCTCCAGCACCCTAGAGGCAAGTTATAAGTGGCATTTATTGATCTCCATAGAGCCTTTGACTCAGTCGATAGACAGACTCTGTGGGGGAAATTACACAAATTGGATCTTGACCAACGCCTTCTGTTTTTGTTGCGTAAATTTAATCTCTCTAACACTTGTCAGATTAAATTTGATGACAGAGGCTTCTTAACACAAAAAATTCCTGTGACCAAGGGTGTCAAGCAGTGTTGCATTTCAGCCCTCTCTCTATTTAATTTGTTCCTTTCAGATCTCCCTTCCTATTTCGCTAAAATTGATGGACACGCTCCCAAATTAAACTCAGCCCTAGTTCCTATTTTATTAAATGAGGACGATGCAGCAGTTCTTTCTTTTACTAAAGTAGAATTAAAGCGCTCCCCATCAGCATTTATTTCATTCTGTAATGAGAACTCCTTATTTATTAATTTTGATAAGACTAAAATTTTGGTATTTTCTAAATCTTGGAGGCATTCTGTCTGGAAGACCAATGGAAGAGAAATTGATCAAGTTAAATCTTTTAGATACTTGGGTATTCTCTTTCATTATAATCTAAAATGGTCCATCCATCGGGAACATTCTCTTAGCTTGGCTAAGAACAGGATGGCTACTATAACCCATTTTCACTATCAAAAAGGTAACCAATTTGTCCCGGCCGCCCTATGGATTCTGGGCCAGAGTATTTAGCATAATTAACCCAATCCTTCACCATGACCTGCCATTGAATTTTTATCCCATGTTCCCTCCAAGATCAGGGTGGTATAAATGGTTTTATTCTCTTACCCTCATCTTTTCAAACAGGTTAGGATAAGGGAGAATGAGTGACTGTCCCAGGGACACTCAGTAAACTGAAAGGGGATTGGGAGGGGGGATTGGGGTCTCCCCAGCCTAATCCCACCTCACAGATGCATGGTTAATAGTTCCCAGGGGACATTTCGTAGAAAAAGAGGGGGCAGAAGCTCATTAGCATAACTCATTAGCATAACTTATTTGCATATGCCACACCCCCTGACATCACTGGAAGTGTGCCAGAAGGCAACACCCACTGCTTAGGCTCCACCCCAAAAATCACCAGGTATTTCTTAACTCAGTGCTGGCAAGCCGACCTGGAGAAGAGCCTACCTGGAGGAAAACTGCTTCAAAAGCTCAAAGAAAATAGTCAAGGTGTTAATTGGTTTCAATATAGCAAACATTTATTATAAAATCAACAACTCTACAATTAATGACGAGACAGGAGTAGCAGCAATCTTCTCACATCAAACTCATATCCTAAAAGTGAGTACACGTCCCAGAGCACTGAGCCTATTCCCGGGGGCTGTCCTGTCATTCCACTTTGTGACCTGTCATTCTAGTCCCACAGCACAGACTCTATTGCTAGGGATCATCATTCCACTCTGGGGACTGTCATTCCAGTCCCAGAGCACAAATTCTATTCCTAGGGACTGCCTTTCCACTCTGGGGGCTGTCATTCCAGTCCCAGAGTAGCCTATCTGGGCCCAAAGACTTTAATGGAAAAACCATTCCACATTTTCTTTGCAACTTTTTTTGTGCTGCAATGTATGCCAGTATAGTGGTGAGGATCTTTGCATCACTGTTAATTAATGCAATTGGTAGGTAAGATGCTGGAAGAGCCTTTTTTGCACCTGCGCAGCCAGCATGGCCCCTCAGGTCTTCAGCTGGTGTTGAGCAGCTGGGGCTGATGCGGCCCCTTCAGAGACCCGCCTGAGCTCTCCCGGGCTGATATCAGCTGCTGAGACTGAGGTTCGGCTCTCACCCCAGGAGGGGCCCTGCCCCATGCCGGGGAGGGTGCCCCTTCCACTTCCAGCTCTAACGACAGCCGCTTGGCTCACATCTCTCCTCTGAAACAGCAAGCCCACAGTTATCTGCTGACTAAATGTAGGATTGCAAGTATGCAGCCTGTTTCTCCAGACGTTTTCGCAGAAGCTCCTTAAATTTAATTTAATTTAATCAGCACCCCCAGCACCCGCCCAAAAACATTCCTGACTATGACGCTGCAAAAGCTCATGCCCCACCACAAATTTTGTTAGTCTTTTCATCAAGGTGCTGCTGGACTGTTGCTCTCTTTTACTTATGGATGCAAGCTGTACTGTTAGGTCCCCTCCATCAATTAGAAATACAAAAGGGAGTCCATCCCTCTCGCTGGCATGCTTTCTTTAGCATCCCCCCCTTTAAGAAGTCTGTAGGCAAAAACAGCTGGGAAGAAAACATTGCTGGCACTGACTCTCACCCCCCCTCTGTCTCTAGCATGCTTTCTTTAGCTCCCCCCTCCCCGAAGAAGTCTGCAAGCAAACAAAACCTTACCTGGAGAAAGAGTTGCTAGTCTTCTTTAAAAGAGCTATTGGCTCCATTTTTTACCTCTCTCTGGCAGTTTCCCTCCCCAAAGGAGGAGGGGAGGAGCCCCCAGCCAATCAAAGGAAGGCTTGCATTCTCTCATCTCCCAAGCAGGAAATAGGAGACATGGGACAGAGGAAGCTGGGATGCCAGAGGAGGAATACAGAGCCCAGGGGAGGAGCAAAGGGAAGGGAGAGTGTGTGTGTGTGTCTTTGCTTGCAAGGGAGGAGGGGAAATGTTGCTACTCCCGGAATGCCGTTCCTGCTCGAAATGACCCCTGGTAGTTCCAGATACTTCTGTCCAGCTAGAAGACAATAGACCTCTTGCAGTGGTGCTTGTGACTACACCCCACCTCTTCCAACCATTGTCATTAAGCACTACCCCTCCTATTTAAGCCCATAGTTTTTGTTTAAAGAGACAGATATTAATAGAAGTACCCGGATAACCCAGGCTAGCCTGATCTTGTCAGATCTCAGAAGCTAAGCAGGTTCGGCCCCGGTAAGTATTTGGATGGGAGACCCCCAAGGAAGTCCAGGGTTGCTCTGCAGAGGCAGGCGATGGCAAACCACCTCTCTTGCCTTGAAACCTTTCTGGGGTCGCCATAAGTTAGCTGCGACTTGACAGCCCTTTCCACCACCACACCAATGCACATACACAATGTTTTTCCTCACAGCTAAGCAACGGGGTGGCCTGTCCCCCCCCCCCAAAAAAAAGAAACTTAAGAAGAAGAAGAGATTGGATTTATACCCCACCCTTCACTTGGAGCCTCACGAAGAAGAAAAGACACTTGGAGTCTTAAGAAGAAAAAAGCACAAATCTTCCTTCTAGGCTAGATGGTGAAACAGTCATGCAGGATCTGATCCGCACCTCTTCTTTCCAGCTCAATACAGTTCCCATCCAGCTTTTCAAGAACACAAACGTTTCTTTGAAACGTTTATACTCCCACCGTTTATGTCAGTGCTTATAGTATCAGCAAGGAAGATGTTAGCGGGAGGGGGGGGGCTCCCCTCCTTCATCACGATCCTGTAATGTGAATTATGCTCAGAGAGAAGGACTGGCCCACAATCCCCCTCCCCCCCCCCAAAAAAAAACCCCCCCCCGTGGTGAGTTTCAGGGCTAAGCAGGGATTTAAAGTGGGATTTCCCCCTCCTCCCCCATCCTAGCCTGGTGCTCTAATCCTTACACTACTCTGGTTCTGCTCACTCCAGTCATGTACAAAAAAAGACTGGTGTGATGGGAAAAATAATTAGTTTAAATAGATTTTAATTATTTCAAATCATTCTTATTCCCCATTGCACCGGGGTTTTTGTTGTTGTCGTCGTTGTTTTGCTCTTTTGTTGCATCGTCGGTGTGGCCCTCCTCTCCCATTCACCCCAGTCACGTGCAGAAAGGATGCACAAGGAGGTCACTTACCGAAGCCAGGCTGTGGGAGGAGCTGGAATGCTTGCTGGGCTCGATGGAGGAAATCCCGCTGAGCGTGTCGTTGCTCTTGCTGCTGGGGCTCTGCACTCGCCTGCTGGAGTGCCCTGCAAAGAGACCAGGGAGGACCAGGACTTTGTTCAAAAGCCTGCCAGCAGCAGCCGGTGTGGGTGTGTGGCACCCGAGAATACCGTGGCACCTCGAATGCCAATAAATCTGCAGCAGAGCAGACATGCACTTTTCGAGAGGAAAGTCTAAAGTTCTGTCCCAGGCATGTCCAGTTAAAAGGAAGCAGATCCTAGGAAGGTCTTCTCTGTGCCCAGGGGCTTCGGAAAACCACAGCCACTCAGAACAGACAATAGGGAGCTAGATGGACCAATGGCCTGACTCTACAAGACATCCTCACAGGCATGTATTCAGTAAGCATAAAGAAACCACCAAGGCTAAGTACATTTACCTGGGAGTAAGCCCCATGGGAAAAAAGGGACTTATTTCTGAGTAGACATGCATAGGATTGCACTGCAAGTGACTTACTAAGTTTCAGAGACTGGCTAAAAGCAATGAGGTGGGAAAACAGAGACCACATGGGTAATCTTAAGGGTTAAGAGGAAAACTGCCGTCTCAAAAAGCTACTGAGAAAGTTATGATTCTCCAGAGGGGAAGTGATGCAGTCTACAAGCAGAAGAAAAAGAAGAGAAGAGATTGGATTTATACCCCGCCCTTCACTACCCAAAGGGGTCTCAGAGCGGCTTACAAACTCCTTTCCCTTCCCCTCCCCACAACAGACACCCTGTGAGGTGGGTGGTGCTGAGAGAGCTCTTGACAGAAACTGCTCTTTTTCAAGAACAGCCTTTATCAGAACTATGGCTTGCCCAAGGTCGTCCAGCCAGGTGCAAGTGGAGGAGTGGGGAATCAAACCCGGTTCTCCCAGATTAGAGTCCGTGCACTTAACCACTACATACTTTCTTTGAAGGTCCCAAATTCAGTCTTTGGCTTCTCCAGCTAATAGATATCAGGTAAAAGGTTGTCGGAAAACTCTTTGCTCAGCCTGAAGCTACAGAGAGCTGCTGCCAGTTAGAGTGGGCAATGGGGAGTGGCTGGAACAGTGGTCTGATTCACACCACAAGGAACATCATGTGTTCAAAAGCTACTATGACTGCGAGATGGGTGGTGGAGGAGAACTTAGATCCCCCCCCCATTCTTTGCATTAAAGGGTTAAAAAAAAGTGAGCAGTGGTTGCACCCACCTTAAGGACGCCGTTCCCCATACAGGTTCGGCAAGCAACCTGGCAAAATCTTTCATAAAGCAGTGAGTTTTTAATCTTCAAGAGGATGTGCTTATAGCAGGTGCTTCTGGACTGTTCTGGTGTTTTTGCAAAAACTGTTGTTTAGCTGCTGCCTAGATTTAAATTGTTACATTTGTTTTATTAGACTGTATCTTCAGTCATGTGAGCCCACTAGAATGCAAAGCAAGGCCAGATTCAAATATATTAACAGCCAGATGCCATGTTAAAAATGCAAGTTTCCCCAAACTGACCAAGCAAGAGACCAGGGCTACCCAAACATTCATCAAAATATTTGGACCCCACTATTCTCCAGGAGACACTAGGTGGTTAGCAAGGTGCCACAGACACAGATTGCAACAGAAATGCCAGCAGGACAAAGTTTGAAAGACCAACAAAGTTTAATTCTGGGCATAAGCATTCATGTGTATGCACACAAAAGCGTATACCCAGAATTAAACTTTGTTGGTCTTAGAGATGCCACTGGACTCAACCTGTTCTGTTGCCTCAGACCAACACGGTTGCCCACCAGAAATGCCAGTGTTAATGACAAGCTTAAAACAGCCCAAGACAGCCATCAAAACCCCTCCATAGATCCTCCTGCCCAAGGGTCCCATCAGCTTCCAAGGAAAGTTCTCTGAAACAAATAGGAGCAGGCTTGATTCTTAAAGAGTTCAGGCCACAGAGACCAGAGAGATTTTGCTGCCACCCACAATGACTGCCCCCTTCTCCCCCCAAATGTATCTTGTTTCTTTCTCCTATATAGGTGAATTGTTATTGACATTGACATTCATTCTTCTGGGGTGGGGGGTTTCAGGATCTTGACCTACCCAGGTTATTCCCCTGGCATGCAAAAAGGAGGGCTCTGCAAATTACTCTTACCAAAAGAACAAAGCAAAGCCAGCCAATTGACGTTTGGGCATGCTTCAGAAGGGGTGGAATATTGAGAGCAGATGAAAATCAGTTCAAAGGGGGGGATACTTTGTCAGGGTCCTTAGTCAGATTACTCAACACAGGGCTTCATAAGAAGATAACTGTTTGTTGATAAACCCAGCACTAGAGACATATTTACAGCTTGTGTCAGGAATGGCCGCTAATACGAGGGCCTCTGACATATACTTGAATCAAACATCCCTCCGGTAAGCATGAGCCAATGGATACATCTCACACGCGCGGGCAAAGTGAAAAGCCGTTCACTTTCCCAGCCGAGTAAAACTGCAGCTGGAGCATCTACAAGGTCAAGCATAAGATAGCAAACAGTTGGTGAGCCAGGGAGAGCTGAGACCGAAAACGGGAGGGCACCCCTCCACATTCCAGACCTATGACAGGGCTACCTGACATCGGGAGCCCCTGAGAGCTTACTGAATCTGAGAAGTGGGGTGTGGAGGGATTTCCAGACTGTATTGCCCCCTCCTGTGACTCCACACAGGCCTCCAATTTGTTCATCAGTCCTAATAAGGATACTCTCATGATGAAGCCAAACTTGACCTCCAGCTACCAAGAGTGGGTGACTCAAACCGGTTATAGATTGGGAGAGGGGATGCTGGGGGTGCATGCCCCGTGCCTTCACTCACGGAGACGCATCGCATTCCATTCCCTCTTTGCAGAGGTCCTCCTTACATCCATCACAATGAACGACAACAAGACTTGTTCTCTTGTTGTGATGCTTTTGGTGACGTGACTAACCTTTCTTCACGGAGGGGACCCTTCTCGTTGGCAAGATGGGAACCGGCACCATCCCAGCCTTTGCCCCCGACTTCTCTGGGGCAATCTGTTTCTTCCGACGTCGCCGGCGCTTCAGCTGGTGAGCGGCGAGGGCCAAAGCAACTGTCCCGAGAGCAGTGGCAAACAGCACTTTCCGCAGGCCCGGGGAAAGCCGTAGCTGAGAGAAGGCAGACTTTAAAAGAAGAGGGATATTGAGGGTGGGGAGAGAGGGACATTAATTGACCCCATCACTGAGCTGTTGCAACCAGCCTTTTAAGTCAAGACGACTCTCACTATATGAACACAAGTAGCTGTGCCTTCGTATCCGTGGCCAGGGGCGGGGGAAGGCTCACTGGCGCCCTCAGTGTGCTCCTTTCCACACTGACCCAGTCTATTTTAGTTGTTGACAATGTTCCCTCTAAGCTGTGGAGTCTTGTGAGCAAAAATTCTACATTGTGAGCTGCTGGCATTAAAGTTGTGAGCGAGCGATTTGGCTGCTGCATAAATTAGTTTGCTCTGGAGCCCTCCTTCCTGAGCTAAGGCAAAAATGTGTGAGCCGGAGGCTAGAAAACTGTGAGCTAGCTCACACTAACTCAGCTTAGAGGGAACACTGGTCGTTGACCTGTCTGACCAGATATACAATGCAGGTTGCAGCAATACAAAGATTTATTCATAGGATAACACAATAGACTGTACAAACTAAGCTTTTCACCCTTTCCCCAACTTTATGGCGCCCCCTTTGGCCCTGGTGCCCTCAGCACGTGCTTCGTCTGCTTAAGGGTGAATCTGCCCCTGTGACAGTGGCCCAACTATCCCAGGATGCCCTGCTCTGACTGGCTGCAGCCACTCGGGGGCACAGCCAAGGGTCTTTCCCAGCAGAAACTGTGAATGCACGTGTGAGAAGCGTTTTTATTTTACTTTATTTTACTGTCAAGTCATAGCTGACTTCTGGCGACCCCGTAGGGTTTCCAAGGCAAGAGACGTCCAGAGGTGCTTTGCCATTGCCTTCCTCTGCAGAACAACCCTGGGACTCCCTTGGTGGTCTCCCATCCAGAGGTCATTTCGGG
>NW_015165914.1:150898-165725 GCF_001447785.1 Gekko japonicus
GACCAGGGAGGGCCTTCGCGGGGCTTCCTTGCACTCCCGCTGGCCTTGCAGGTCCACCGCCGGGCCCCTCATGGGGCTCGGCAGTGGAGCTGCAAGGCCGGCAGCGGCCGGGACCGTTGGGGGTGGGGTGTGTGGCCGTATGACACACTTCCGGTGATGTCAGGGGGTGTGGCATATGCTAATGAGTTATGCTAATGAGTTCCCCTAGCTCTTTTTCTACGAAAGGACCCCTGCTCCCATCCAAATACTAACCAGGGCCGACCCTGCTTAGTTTCTGAGATCTGATGAGACCTGGCTGCTAGCTTGGCCCATCCAGATCCGGGAAGCATTCGAGGGTTTACAACACCAAAACATTACGCAGATGGGGCTTCCTTTCTCATTTCCTAGGGAGGGGAGGGGAGGGGAGGGGAGTCCAGGCTGGGAGAAACCAAGTTGTGGGGCTCCACAGGCCTTCCCTCTCATAAGTTCTGGTTTTAACCTCCAAGGAGTTTCGCACAGCCAAGGAATCAGAACTGCATTCCGTACAATGTACTGGATTGGATCCCACAGATCTGTTACACGAGCGGAAGTGCTTCCTTCCAGCAGGAGCCTGAGTACCTCGCATCAGGAGGAGGCTCCTGTGCTAGCAGATGGGATCCACAAGATCCAATCCACTATTTTTTTAGAGGCCCACAAGCAGTGCTCTGATCCTGGGGAAGCACTATGAGAATGAGCTGATGTAATAAGGTCGCTGAGCTCCAAGTCCCTGGTCCAAACTTCACCGCTGCCACAACTTCCCTAGGCAGTAACCCAGCCCCTCTCAGCTCCAGTTCGCCCAACTGCACTATGGAGACAATGTCTACCTTACAGGGTTGGTGGAAGGATTACAAGATCACATGATAACATTTAGTTAGGCCCTTTAAAACAAAGGCTATGGTTGATGACGATAAATGCCAGTTACCGTTCCATAAAGTACTTTTTACCTGACCAAATGTAGTGTAGAGAAACACGGGTATCTCCGCTACCGTCATGGCCAGAGCCTGGATAATAGACATTCCCTCAGTTCTGCGAAACGCCATTTTGGAAGGAGGTTCTCCGCGTCAGCCGGAGCTCAGGGGATGTGCGCTTGCTCGGGAAAGTTCACCAGGAAAAACAACTTTGTTTCAATGCGTGCCTCAGGATTCCACCGTCGGTCTCCATCAGAGAATTCCCTTGCTGCGCGAAAGGGGAGGAAGGATAACGGAAGATAAGCCGAGGCAAAAATTAATACATTTAACACTTTCTGCGGAGGGGGGAACACAGTTATGCACAGCAGATCCCAAAACACGCATTATGGTTTAATTAAAAAAAATAGTGGGATAATTATAATGGTGAAAAGCCAAATATTGTTTTTATAAATAGAAATATTAACAAAAGAAACAATTCAGGATTATTCCCCAGGGTCGCCAGCATCCTGTTTCCCAGAGTGCCCAGCCAGATGCTTCTGGAAAATCCACAAACAGCATATGAAGGCTACAGCCCTCCCTGCCTGGTGTTTGCCTCCCCCAACAGCTGGTTTTCAGAGGTGCACTGCCTCTGAACCTGGAGGCTCCATTCAGCCACCGTGGCTCAATCCCACCCTAGAACACAGCATGCCAGTCAGCCAGAGAATAATCTTTGTACATAACACAGTCAGAGGATACAGAAGTAAGGGGATAGCCAAGCTGAAATAACAGTGTCTAACATGATCTGAAACCTACGGAGTGTGTGTGTGTGTGTATATATTTCCTCCTAGTCATTAAGTGCCAAGTTACAAGCATGCAGCAATTGCCATAACAACTGGACTGTGGACGGCCCATTTTATGTCCTGCCAGAGAGGATGAATCTAAAACGTGTAGCATTGTTCCACTGTCTGTTGAAGGAGAAAGCGGCAAGAACGTGGCCTCTAAAATGCCGGCACAGAGAATGAACATCCCAGGAACAGAGTGAAACAGTCAGGCTCACTTCTCTTGCAGTGGTGGTAAAACTGCATCTGGACTGTACTACTTCAGACTGCTCCCATCCACCTGAATGCGCCTCCATTAATAAGATTAACATTTTTGCATGTAGAACATGAGGCTAGGCTCCATTCCTTTTCCCTGACATGCTAGCTTTCAGTGTGCGGGGATATATTTATTTGCATTAAAACGTGAGAAATCGGAATTATTACACTCTGAACACAGTCAGGCCATCTGCCTTCAATAGTCTTGACTGCCTATTACCATAAAGGCCTGCATTAGCCCAACGGAGAAGCAGACCAGAAGGGGCACGGACTCACATACAGAAGGATGGCATCAATCGAGGTTTGTGCCAACCCAATGTGATTGCCAGTTTAAGGACTGCTTTGGATCCTTCTCTGTTCACAGCATCAAGAAGAAGAAGAAGAAAGCCACCCTTTCTATTTTCTGCACTTTGGAGATCCAAACCAGAGACAGCCAACCGCAGCTTGTAGTAGGTCAGATCTTCGATCCCAAACACAGTTGGCTTCAGGTTTTTATGGGTCCTTGGGGGGCAAAAGGTGGGCTTCCCCTTCCTAGCTTGCGTCTCCCCTTCCTCTTTATCACAGCTCTCTTCTCTCCTAACCCACCCCTGCCCCTTTGGTTACATACATGGCACGAAGTGGCATGCAATTTTCTTACACTCCTCGGAGCCCCAACAAACGACGTCGGCAGATCTTAAAGGGGCAGGAAAGAATCAGAGCTCCTGTCCTTCTAGTACTGCTCCTACCAGGGAAGTGAGTGATGGATCCAGAGGCCCTTCATGGTTCGTTGGAGGCAAGCGGCAGTGACGTGGGACTCTTGCCGCTCTGAGGCCCTCCAGGAGTTCTCTTGTCCTCTCTGCCCTCTGCTGCCACCAGGCACTAGGATGGCCCAGCAGTTTTTAGTCAGGTGCCTCGCCATTCCAGTCCCCTGACTCTAGCTCTGCCCCCAAAGACTTACAGCTTACTTCTGGCCAGGGGTCATTTCCTGCAGGAGCGCACAGGAGCGGAGCTCCGGCAGTAAAGAGCCCAGGGGGCGGGCACATGCAACAAGCCCCACCCCCTGCTCCCAGCAGCCCTCAGTCAGAGCAAGAAGCAGCCAGGTAAGTTGATACGGGCGTGGAGCCTGGGGAGGGCAGGGACCTCAGTGGGGTACAATGCCATAGAGTCCACCCGCCAGAGCATCCATTTTCTCCAGGGGAACTGATCTCTGTCAAATGGAGAACACTTGTAATTCCAGGAGATCCCCAGGCCACACCTGCTTACCTGGCAGCCCCGTCTGAACCATAAACTCTGATAACAAAGTGGCAAACTCTGTGCTCAAGGGGGAAAAAATTATACTTCGCTGTTTGAACATTATTTTCTTTCACCTCCAGAAATTACTGGGATTGGGACAACACGGAATGCTGGTCATAAAAGGAGCTGTCTGTCACGTCAGCTGATCATATTACACCTATGCAGCCGATTTCATTGGCAACGTGATCTTCATTTGTCACAGCCTGTAGCTGAAAACCAGCTACCTGATAGAAATCTCCAGATCCTGAACTGAGGAATTTGGAGTTGGAGTCTCTGAGTCTGTATGTGCTGTTCCAGGATTGCCTCAGACATGTAGGTACCATGACCAATGCTCCCTTCTAAGCTGTGGAGTCTTGTGAGCAAAAATTCTACTTTGAGAGCTACTGACATTAAAGTTGTGAGCAGGTGATTTGGCTGCTGCATAGAATTTGTTTGCTCTGGAGCCCTCTGTCCTGAGCTGAGACAAAAATGGGTGAGCCGCAGGCTAAAAAACTGTGAGCTAGCTCACACTGACTCAGCTTAGAGGGAACCAGTGCTCCCTCTAAGCTGTGGAGTCTTGTGAGCAAAAATTCTACTTTGTGAGCTCCTGGAATTAAAGTTGTGAGCGAGCCATTTGGCTACTGTACAGATTAGTTTGCACTGGAGCCATCCTTCCTGAGCCAAGACAAAAATGTGTGAGCCGGAGGCTAAAAAACTGTGAGCTGACTCACACTAACTCAGCATAAAGGGATCACTGATCAGGACCAGCTTTAGTCCAGTTGTGCCACATTGTATGACCTGCGAAACAAACTGCTATCTCATGGTTGAGTCCAGTGGCACCTTTGAGACCAGCTTAGTTTAATTCTGGGTATAAGCTTTCATGTGCATGGACAGTGTGGTTTTAAAGGTGCCACTGGATCCAAACTTTGTTCTATTGCTTCAGCCCAACATGGCTACCCACCTCAATGCTATATAATGTGAAGGACTGGGTTGTAGTTTGTTTTTTTAAGGGAGTATTTTACAGATTCTTCAGAAAGCATATCATCCTCCTCTTAATTGTCCCATTCTAATTCTGCAGAAGATAGGACCTGCGGTGGCTCAAGTGGTTAAGACGCTGAACTGCAGGCTGTGGAAGGTCGGTAGTTCAGCAGTTCGAGACCCGAGTGTGCCGCATGACGGAGCGAGCTCCCGTCTCTAGTTCCAGCTCCTGCCAACCTAGCAGTTCGAAAGCAAGAAACTGCAAGTAGATAAATAGGTACCACTTCAGTGGGAAGGTAACAGCGTTCCGTGCGCCTTGGTGTCTAGTCATGCCGGCCACATGACCACGGAAATGTCTTCAGACACCGCTGGCTCTTCGGCTTTGAAACGGAGATGAGCACCACAACCCTAGAGTTGGATTCGACTGGCTTTCAAGCAAGGGGACCTTTACCTTTACTTAATTCTGCAGAGCATAACAGAGGGAGGGAAGAAAAGCTGAACTAAAGAGAAAGTAACCAAAGTCAGCAAAAAGAAGACTCTGTTTTCTGTTAGACACGTTAACAAGTATACAGTAAGTACTCCTTTAAATTATCTAGTATGTTCTTATCCTATTTTTCTTCCAAGGAGCTTGGCAACACGTTCAATTCTCCCCTCTGCTATTTTATCGTCACAACAACCTTGTGAAGTAGTTCAGGATGAGAGAGAAAGCCTGGCCCAGGGTCACCCAGGGAGCTTCATGGCCAAGTGCAGACTTGTACCTGGGCCTCCCCAGTCTGAGTCCGGGAACAGAATGGCCCATCTCAGCACTGTGGTCTGTTCTGACAGCACAAGCACACCACCGCCAATGGCATGAAACCGGATTTGTTCCGGGGCTTGCACGTACCAAGTCTCCTCACCTTGTGTACAAGGACCAATTAAGGACTCTCAGGAGGACTCTGATCTAACCCCAGTTTGCTGGTCTCTTAGCATGCTGGGACTGGTTTCTGGATTCTAATCCAAGATTAACCCATAGGCCCTTTTCACATTACCTTTCTAAACTGGATGTTATTTGTTGTTGGCCCGATTTCGAGTAAAGTGATACGGGGGCGGGGGTTTCATACAGCGAATTTCCTTCTGTTAATGAGCCATCTCTGAAGTGCTATGGTAATTTCAAACAGTGCCACTCCCCCCCCCCTTATTTGCTGCACAATCTTCCTTGGACTTCCCCCCCTTTCTTTCATACGTTCTAATATGAACGCTATAGCGCTAAAGGCACCATTGAGAGGCACTGCCTCCATTGACTTTATTGACCCCATTGACACTATCACGCCGTCCCGGTCCGGTGGCCGCGGGACGTAGACCGCACCCCCCAGAGATGCCCCAACCGCCCGACTCACCCAGGAACCAGCAGAGGAGCAGAGCAACCACGACGCCATGGCAACCAGTGGAGCCATGATGGCCTGGCTCCTCAGCGCGGGAAGCCCCTGGAGAGCCAACCTTTGGCGACCCAGAGGGTTGCAGTAGCGGCGGCAGAGCACGGCCCCTGGAGCGTGCACCCCGGAACCTCGCCCCAGTGAGCAGTGTGGCGGGCGTCACGGAGGGAGAGCTCAGGGTAGACACGGCGAGAAGCCCAAGCGGCGCAGCCCCTGGGCTGACAGGACCACCGCCGGCACACTGGCAACCACGCCCGGAACGCCCAGACGGCGTCCGGGCTTATCACCTGGGGCGGGGACAGACTGGGAGTAGAGGGGGCGGGTAACACAGGGGGTGCTGGGAGTGGAGAAGGGGAATAAAAGGAGAGAGATGCAGAGGGGCCGGGGAGGAGAAACGTGCGGTGGAACTGCGCTAAGAGAAATGGAGAGTGAGAACAAGAGGTGTCCGACCTGCACACGCCGGCAGAGGGACCTAAGGGGTGACGTTAACCCCGTCCCCTGCCTATCTGAGGCCCCACGGCAAACTCCTCCTTAACGAACTCTCTCCAACTCCCAGGACCGTCTGCCCTAATGGGCGCAATACCCCACGGCCACGGGCGGGTCAGCTCCCGGGCCACAGACAGAGCCTGAGAAATTATCACATTAGAATGTTAAAAGTCAGGGGAAACGTCTGAGAAAGATCACATGGTGGAAAAGGGTGGGGGGAAATAGGGTTGCCAGACCCCCGGTTCAGCGGGGGAAGGTTCCCAATTCGGAGGGGCTCCTTCCTGCCCACCAGCTGGTGGGAGGGAAGCCCCATCCCCAAGAGCAACCACCTAGCCTCCCCCCAGCAGCATTTAAAGGAAGTCTTTACACTCTGCTGGGGAGAAGCGGCGTCCATGCGCCTGCAACTCTGAGCCCCAAATTCAAGGCTTGGAGTGCAGGCATGCGGCCTCCCCACCACCTCTCCCACCAGTGTTTAAAGAAGGGGTGTCAAATATGCAGCCTGGGGGCCGAATCAGGCCCCCGGAGGGCTTCGCTCAGGCCCAAAGTGGGACTGGCTGTCTTCTGCTGCTTCTTCCCGTTCTGCTGCTGCTGCTGCGTCATCGTAGGTTTGCAGCGCTGTCAAGTCACAGCTGATTTACAGCAACCCTGTAAGGTTTTCTGGGCAAGAGATGTTCAGAGGTGGTTTGCCATTGCCATGTTCTCTCTACCAAGAGCCTGATCTCCTTTGTCATGTTACTTTCGATGCCTTTATTTTTCCAGCGTCACTGTCAGATACCGCATTACTCCAGGCTTAGTTTCCTGTACTTTAACCAGAAAGCCTTACCATCCCGAATTCTCCAGTGGTACACTGTAGTCTGCAGTACTTCTTCTAATCTGCTAGGTAGGCAAAGTGTCCCCGTTGTGACCTCTGCTTAGCGGACAAGTGCTGCCTTATGCTGAATCAGACCGTTGGCCTATCAGGGTCAGTATTGTCTATCCATATCAGTAGCAGCATTCCAGGCTGTTAAGATCCTACCTGATCCTTTCAACTGGAGATGCCGGGGATTGAACCTGAGACCTTCTGCATGCCAGGCAGATGCTCTTCCACTGAGCCACGCAGCCCCTCTCCTAAAGTTTTTGGTTTCTCATAGCAGTAGAACCTGAACATTTGTTAACAAAGGGTCCTTGGCTTTCCTCTTCCCTCCCCTCTTTTGTGTCACATCTCTCTGTGCAGAATTGAAAGAAACAATATTTTTATAAAGTGTTGCTAATAGTTATTTACTTACTGCCGTGTCTGCAAAATACCCATGGCACCCTACTATTTACTTACTGAAAATATTTAGATATTGCCTCTGCAAATATGCAACAGAGTAAATAAACCATTAAAAATCCAAATAATTATACTGCCACCACTAAAGCATGCTGTGATTTCTTTGTGCTTCCTGCCATGGATGAGCCAATCAGAGGAGGAGGAGGAGGAGGAAACACCCAGACAAATCTCTATCATGCCTGGACCCTGTTCAGCTCAAGAGGGAACCCCCCCCCCAAATACCCGCTAATCCTAATACCCAGGGCCAGTTCTGCAAGGAAGCCACCTAAGTGACTACTTGGGATGGGTGCAGTACAGCAGGCACGGATTTCAAGGAGGGAATTCAGCTTGCTGCCAACCATCGTCCATGCAAGAGGTAATTAATAGCCCCTTCTTGGGCCTGTGCGACCATTGGCCAGGTCCAACCCTAAACCACTGCATGGGATGGGTGCATCTTGCTTGAGGCACCAAACAGCTTCAATGGGCCTTTCCTATCCAGTGTGAAGAAGCCAGCGACGTCTTGATGCTGTCTTTGCTGGTAACCACTGCATGACAAGTCAAAGAATTTCTTTTTCTTTTTGCCATTAAGTCATAGCTGACCTATGGTGAACCCTCATGGGGTTTCCAAGGCAAAAGATGCTTGGAGGTAGTTTGCCATCGCCTGCCTCTGCATAGCAACCTCAGACTTCATTAGTGGTCTCCCATCCAAATACTAACCAGGGGTGGTCGTGCTTGGCTTCCAAGATCTGACAAAATTGGGCTGGCCTGGGCTACCCAGGTTAGAGCACTCAGAGAGTACCAATCCAAACAGTGATCTGGTGGTGGGATTATTAAAACAGAATTGCCCAAATAAGGCTAGAAAGAGAAGGACTCACAGTGTAGGGGTAAGCAGGTCCTGTGGGTGTAGAAAGTTCCCCGTATGATCTCCAAAGGCAAAAGGTCTTAGGCAGGTGGATGAGGACTGGCCTCTGTCCAAACCTCTGAGGAACCTTCACTTTGTGCTTATGGATTGTCCACAGCAGACAATGCTGGACAAGGCTGACCTTTGGCCTGATCCAGCACACCAAGTTTTATGTTTCTCAGCTCAAACACACTGCCTGAGAACTGACTCCCATGGGAACTAAAGAAGCATCCTAGCTTACTGACCCCAGCACAGAAAACTGGTTAAAAAAAACCAAATTATTCCAGTTTGTTAGGTGGTAGACAGTACTCCCTCTAAACTGTGTTAGTGTGAGCTAGCTCACAGTCTTTTAGCCTCCGGCTCACACAATTTTGCCTTAACGCAGGAAGGATGGCTCCGGAGCAAACTAATTTATGCAGGAGCCAAATTGCTTGCTCACAACTTTAATGCCAGTAGCTCATAAAGTAGCATTTTTGCTCACAAGACTCCACAGCTTAGAGGGAGCATTGGTAGATGGTCTGTAAGCCCATGTAAAGTTCAAGGTGGTTGGGCCTCATGCAAGAACAGAGGAAACTATCCCAGCATCCTCTGGTGCTTCCGGATGCCCCCCAGGTGGATCAGATGGGGGGACGGGTAGAGGTATTATGCATATCACCTCCCAAATGTCAACCTGCTTAAAAGCCACAAGCAAACTATAAGAGGGTGAACTCCAGTAAACATCTGAGGCCTGTGGTTATTAAAAGCAATAGTTAACAACAACAACAAAGAGAGTCCTCCTGGATCAGAGCAAAGGTTTGTTTCCCACAACAGTTGCTCCCCCTGCAACAAACCTCCAGACGTATGCTATCTCTCCATTTTAAGTTCCACCTTTCCACAACAATCCTGTGAGGTAGATTAGGCCAAGAAAAAAAATGACTGGCCCAAGGTCACCCAGTGAATTTCCATGACAGTCTGGGGAGCTGAACCTGAGTCTTCCAGAACCTAGTTTGGCACACTAACTACTGAATCACACTATCGTGATATTTGGTTAATACAGCAGCATTTGCCCAGTGACAGAAACATGGTACTGAGTGCAGTAAATAAATCTCCCAAGAAGTATATCGCAAAAAAAGGTAAACTTACATTTATACAAATAGATCCAGTTCACCTTCAGGATGCAGTCAAAAGAAGAGAAAGAGAAGCCTAGCCGGCTTGTCCGGCATCATGTGCATGGGAGTAGGAGGGCACTGCATCTACAGGAGGCATCGTGTGCGTGGGAGTAGGAGGGCACTGCATCTACAGGAGAGACCTGCAGAGACATGGGTCTGTGTGAGAGAGAGGAGTCAGAGGGCAGCTCCCAGGTTAAGAGAAAGAGAGACATCCCATCCACAGAGATCACACCTATGCGTGACACGTAGCGCGATGTAGCAGCCCCCAGTGTCCAGGCAAGTTGAGTCACTCACTCCAACACACACTGACTCTTATACTACCTCTGAACCTGGAGGTTTCATTGAGCTATTAGAGCCGGTCATCATTCTTAGACTAATTCTCTGTGAATTTCCCTTCCCAAGCTATAGCCTTACGGCCACATCTTGTGGCAGCAAGGCAACAGCCTCCCTTGGTCTCTGACCCCCAGCAACTAGGATTCAGAGATAAACTGCCTCTGAACGTGGAGGTTCCATTCAGATACCATGGCTAACAGCTGTCAATAGAGCAAATAACTGGGTAACGGCCTAGCAGCTTTTAAAAGTCATCTAAATCATCAGCCACAACAAAGCAAGGCCACAACTTCCCTGGTTTTTTGTGCCCCACAGCAATCAACATTCAAAGGTAGACCACTTCTGACGCTGGATGTTCCATTGAGCTGTCTAGCGAATAGGTTGTTGATAGATTTAACTGGACGGGCGGGAAGAGAAAACATTAAACGCTTGTGACAGCTTCATCATGCAGGTATGGAGTTAGCTGACAGCTCTGCTTGCACGAAGATGGGATGCATAACGCAGATGATACGAGATCACAGAGATATAAGATACTAGGCAGCTCGCTTTCCTCCCCTGCCCGCCCCCTGATAATGGCATAGCAAAGGTCAAGTGTAACCCAAACAGCAAGACTGTATATCTTGCAGCCGAGGAATTACCCAAAGTGCTTACCCAAAGATTACTCCCCTTTTGTCCATAGAAACTTAAAGGACACTGCACCCCCACACTCACTAATGGAGCAGGCCAAGGCACGCCTGCCTTAACCAGCCCGGATCATACCACCTTTGTCATAAAAGGAGGGAAGACTTTCTCACCGTGTATCCGCGCTCCATGGCTTCGGAAGGGCAGCGTCTCCTTTCCGGCTCTACCACAATCTCGCAGCCTAACCCAACTACTGCCATTAGGGGGCGGAGCGTCGTTGCGAGACCATCAATTGCCAGCCTCTTCAACCAATTAAAACTGCAGCTTAGGCCACGCTCGGACCAACCGGTGGTCTTCTCTAGCAGTTTCGCTTGCCGCAACAAACTCTAGTGTGGTTGAGCGACAACGGAGCATTCTCTTTTCCCTTAGAGTGGTAAACCGGTGTGTGTGTTCTTCAGAACTGATTGGTTCAGGCTGACAGACGCGAGGGGAAAGGGGCGTGGCTTCTCTTAAAAGGGCAATGTTCCCACGCTTAGCGAGGTGGAAGCCACATTTCTCTGGCGATAGATCAGAAACACGGGAAAATTTGCAGCCAGGTAGCCCTCCTTTAGAAAGCCAGTGTGGTGTAGTGGTTAGGACGCCACAGTAGGATTTGGGACACCCAGGTTCAAATCCCCAGTCTGCCATGGAAGCTTGCTGGGTGACCTCAGCTAGTCACACACACTCGAAGCTTGACCTACCTCACAGGGTTGTTGTGAGGCTAAAATAAAGAAGAGAAGGAAGTAAGCTGCTTTGCTTGGATCCTCTTCTAGCTGAGAAAATCCCTTCCTCTCCCGCATTATTTTACTTGTTAATTTAATTTTTAAAATGTATTTGAATATGTTTCACAGCCATGAGGCTCCATGTAATTTTAATGGATAAATATACATGATGGATATGGGACCTCAAATATTAAACATAAAAACTATATAGAAGTAACGATATATGTAGCACACATTTACCTATAATTACAGTGAGCCTCTTTGGGCGCTAATTTCTAGATGAAAAATGGAATACAATTAATAATAAATATCATTAACGTGTTTAATTTTTGCTTGGGATAAAGTTGAGATCCTTTCCCAAACCCTGCCCTCCCCACACTCCACCCATAAATCTCCAGGAACATCCTGAAGTTGGCAGTTCTAGACCAGAGCATCTGTTTTGCATGCTGAAGGCGAGGAACAATTTCCTAGTCTCTCCAGTTGAAAAAATAAAGTATTTCAGGTTGCACTGCCCTGGCACTGCTATTTTTATTCTTTCAAACATTATTTTAAAATGTGTATCCTGCTTTTTGTTCTCCAGTAACATTTAATATAAAGTTCACTTCAGGCTCATGTTGGATCTGGGTTGTATTTCTTATGGACTAGCTACATTGCAAACCCGTACAGCAACACAATCATTACTCTTCCACACACACACACCCCAAGTCTGCAATGTTCCCTCTAAGTTGTGGAGTCTTGTGAGCAAAAATTCTGCTTTGTGAGCTACTGGCATTAAACTTGTGAGCCAGCGATTTGGCTACTGCATAAATTAGTTTGCTCTGGAGCCATCCCTTCCTGAGCTAAGACAAAAATGTGTGAGACAGAGGCTAAAAAACTGTGAGCTAACTCACACTAACTCAGCTTAGAGGGAACACTGCAGTCTTGAGCAAGTAACCCAGAGGTTTCAATATGGCTTGCTGTACTCTTTTGCTGTCTTGTTAGCGGCATTACCCAATTTGTTTCTATTTTAAATTGTTTACGGTTTGATGTTTCCTTAGCAGCCTTGAAAGGTTTTTACTGAAAGATGGGATAGGGATTTTTATCCATTAACACCAGCATTTGAGACCATCTGGCAGGCACTCCTTCATGCCATTTGTCAATTGAAGACCAGACCAGTTGTGTATGCATATGAGCACAAAAGTATACACATGCCCCAGTAGTGCAATCCTATCCAGTATAAATCGATTGATTTCAAATGCCTTAGGCTGGAGGGACGGCATAGGATTGCACAGGATATAACCATTAGAACTAGTCAGGGGTCATTTCGTAGAAAAATTAAGTGCCATCAAGTCACTTCCAACTTAGTTATGGGAACCCTATTCAGAGTTCCCTCTAAGCTGAGTTAGTGTGAGCTAGCTCACAGTTTTTTAGTCTCCAGCTCACACATTTTTGCCTTCGCTCAGGAAGGAGGGCTCCAGAGCAAACTAATTTATGCAGCAGCCGAATCGCTCGCTCACAACTTTAATGCCAGCAGCTCACAAAGTAGAATTTTTGCTCACAAGACCCCACAGAACAACCTCCAGAACATCCCATCATTAACAGCCTTGTTCAGGCCTTGCAATGGAGCTGTGGTGGCTCAAGTGGTTAAGACACTGAACTGCAAGCTGTGGAAGGTCAGTAGTTCAGCAGTTCAAGACCCGAGTGTGCCACATGATGGAGTGAGCTCCAGTCTCAGCTCCTCCCAACCTAGCAGTTTGAAAGCAAGAAATTGCAAGTAGATAAACAGGTACCACTTTGGTGGGAAGGTAACAGCGTTCCGTGCGCCTCGGTGTTTAGTCATGCCGGCCACATGACCACGGAAACGTCTTTGGACAGCACTGGCTCTTCGGCTTTGAAACAGAGATGAGCACCGCAACCCTAGAGTCAGATTCGACTGGATGTCGAGCAAGGGAACCTTTACCTTTACTTACAGTTTCACAGGTAAAAAGTAGACCAAGTTCTCTGCCCCCAAGGAGCTTACAATCTAAGGCAGACTATCCAAATATTAGCTGGATAGACGATTATGAGGTTGAGGGAGGGTTGCCAGTGCTGGGTTGGGAAATTCCTGGAGATTTGGAGCCTGGAGCCTGGGCAGGGTTGCGTGTGAGGAGGGGGTGGGGCTCAGCAGGGATGCGATGCCATAGAGATTGATTCAGGGGAAGCCACAGAACAAACGGGCACCTTTAATACCTGGCCAGTAGCTCCAGTGGGGCTATTGGGGGCTCTGCCCCTTTCCTTAAAGGCCCCCTGCTTCTTTAAAGGGATCCTTTAAATGCTTTTGAGAAGATGCAGGGGTGGTGCGTGCCACTCTCCCTCCCTCCTGCAAGATTTAAAGGGCACCCCCCATCTATAGGCCAATTGGCCTGACTCCCGCACAAGGGAGAAGGGGCCCCATGCTGTTAGAGCCCAAGCTGGGAATCGAAAGCGAGCCCACGGTTACCTGATGCCCAGACACTATGCAGGCAATCCACAAGGTCAGTGATAATGAAGTACTACAGAAGGAAAGAAGGAATGCAGCAACGGCTCGTACACAGGTCAAGCAAATGAGCCCCATCCGTAAACATCATGGCAGCAAAGCTGACCTCCAGCTGATCTGTGGGCCACATGTTCCTGTTGATCAGCTGGGGGGCCCTTGCAGGAGGGGACGGAGAGTGGTGTGCACTGTCCCACCTTTATTATGGCAAATAATGGCACCAGAAAAAATTTGCCCCCAAAGCCACAAAATCCTGGCTAAGGGCCTGCTTAAGCCCAACAAGTTTAATTCTGCATACTTCTTCAGATACCTGACAGATATTCAGGTATCTGAAGAAATGTGCCTGCACACAAACGCTTATACCGAGAATCAAACTTTGCTGCTCTTAAAGGTACCACTGGATCCAGTCTTTGTTCCTCCTTGACTGACCATTCTGGCTTAGTATATGCCAGCTTTTGAGACTGGGGTGAGTTTTCCTTGCAGCTCCAAATTTTTCAAATAATTATATCCTGTATGCATTCTCACTTGTGTATATATTTTTCAAATATTTACATTCTGTATGCATCCTCATTTGTATATGCTTTGAATTTGCTTTCAGTCCCATTACAGCCATGCTTGAATAAGAGTTATTCGAAACGCGGCATCAAGCATCCGTATTACGCGTCGGCTTTTTATGGCTCAGAAAATTTGATGACTTGCACTCCAATTTGGACTCTGATATTGCTTCTATGCTGGAGTAGATACATGGAAAGATTGTATACTCTGTTTCTATTATGCTTTATTATTGCACTTTGGCCAATTTGATTTATATTATAATTGCTGTTATGCTTATTTGATTTATATTATACTTGCTGTTATGCTTAATTGATTATTATATACTTGCTTATTTGCTTGTGTTTTCTTTTTTGCACCCTCCAAATCTGCCATTTCCCCCCAGGGCGAACGGATGTCTGTAGTCTGGAGACCAACTGTAATTCCAGGAGAATTCCAACACACACACACACACCGCATCCGGGAGGTTGGCAACCTGAGTGAACTGTGCGCGTGTGCGCACACGGAGCCTTATTTTTATTGAAGCTTTCCAGGGAAAGGAGCAAGATGTAAAATAAATAAGCAAAAGGAGAAGGGTGTTAGAGCAGGGCAACATTGCAATGTTACCCT
>NW_015165914.1:166660-173818 GCF_001447785.1 Gekko japonicus
CCTTCCTGAGCTCAGACAAAACTGTGTGAGCCGGAGGCTAAAAAACTGTGAGCTAGCTCACACTCACTCAGCTTAGAGGAAACACTGGTATGGGCTATTCCGAAGAGAAGACTGTAGAGGGTTAATATCTTGCCTACTATCAGAGAACACAGAAGGATCATCTATCCATTTTGTAAATGCCAACTACAATTTCAATGAGTCCATCCTTGAAAATAATCTATTTCTTACATGTTTTATAATTTTCCATAAAGCGGCGACTGCGGCGTCGCGCTTTAAGAGGCCTCCGGGAGGCTGCCAGAGGGCGCTGCTGGGCGCGGGTATAAAAGGGAGGCTGGAGGCGCCGCCTGTTGTCCCTCCCCCCTTCCTCGCTTGGCTCCTGGGAGAGCAGGTGGGCGGAGTGGAGCCAGGCAGTGACTGATGCCCTGGAGCTTGGGTAGCTGAAGCCGCCCGCGCCCTCGCAGCGGCACGGATTACATGAAGAAGCTGGCCTCGGATGCGGGCGTCTTCTTCACGCGAGCCGTACAGGTGAGAGCAGCCGGGCGAGGCCGGGCGGCGTTGCCTGCCAGGGGGTGGGAAGGAAGAGAGAGAGAGAGCCGCCTGCTCCCCCCCTCGCTCCGCGCTGCACCGGAGAGAGGAGTCTCCTTTGTCGGTCTCTTCCACCCCCGCTCCGCTCCTCCCGCAGTGGGCCGAGGCATCGCCCGTCGCTCCCCCCCGCACTTGCAATTCACCGCAACGGCTGCTGACCTTCCCGCCCCGCGTTCCCTGCAGCCCCGGCGGCTGTTTGGCCAGGGGGCCTTTTGCACAGCTCTCTGCATCCTCCCGGAGTCGCGTCTGGTCTCTTGCACCCGGTCGCGTCCAATGTTCCCTCTAAGCTGTGGGGTCTTGTGAGCAAAAAATGTACTTTGTGAGTTCCTGGCATTAAATTTGTGAGAGAGCAAATTGGCTGCTGCATAAATTAGTTTGCTCTGGAGCCCTCCTTCCTGGGAGGCTAAAAAACTGTGAGCTGGCTCACACTAAATCAGCTTAGAGGGAACACTCGCGTCTGGTCTCTTGCACCCGGTCGCGTCCGGGATGTTTGCGTTTTCCAACCGGGGTCGCCTTTCTCACGCGGTCGCTCTTTCTCTTGTCTCCCCCGAAAAATCAGGCTGGGGTTGAGTTGTGGCTTAGTGTTTTTTCCTTGTGCTCTGCCCGGCCGTGTGCATTTCGACAAAACAGTTGAGGATGTAGCAGCGACTTCTGCAAAGAGGGAGAGTCCAATGGATGCCCTCCTTCCTTTCTGCCGAGAAGTTGGGCGGGGGGGGGCGGGGGGGCAGGGAAGATAGGAAAAATTTGGACGGTGCTTAATTTTGGAGGTGAATTTGTGTGAGATCGGAAGGGCAACCTGACCCTTTGCAATATGAAGTGCTCACGGTACCCCTACCCCTTGGTACTTCAGCAGAAGAGTAGGATTTTTATTTATTTATTTATTTGTTTGTTTGTTTGTTTGTTTATTTAATTTATATCCCGCCCTCCCCCGTAGGGCTCAGGGCGGCTTACATAGCAAGAAATCTTGCAATAATAAAAACATCAAGTACAATTTAGTAGCGTTTAAAACATATTATACAATTTAAAACCGTCTCGGTACAATAAAGTGCTCAAAATCCTCAGCTCTCAAACCTCAGAGAGATTACCACATCCAAATTTTCCAGGCGACCCTTGATGCCAGAGAACAGGAGGGATGCACCTTCTGTTTAAGCCCCAGGAGAATGCAATATGGGTCGTAACTGAAGCAAAGCCCGTGTATATGTGGTTGCCTACTCATATCCTTTTGTAAGCTCTCTGGGGCAGAGACTTGTGTCTCCAATTCAGCTCTGCGAAGTGCTGTGTTCATTGGTGCTGTAAGAATAATTTTCTGCAGAGGGTGATTCGCTGCTTGGACCATAGGGGATGGTGTAGAATTTGGCAGGTTTTCCTGCTTGAATCCCATCCGAGGACATATATCAACCGCAAGCGCTGGACAGTGGCCTCTAGGCTGGGTGAGGCTGCATCTTCCTGGTTTGTAACCCACAAGCCCTGCTTTTGGCTAGTACCGAGTCCTCTCTCCCGTAAATCCTAGACTTGAAATCATTTTGATCTGCTCATAGAAGTAAGCAGACTGGAGAGCCAGCGTGGTGTTAGTGGTTAGAGTGTCAGACTAGGGCAGTGATGGCGAACCTTTTAGAGACCGAGTGCCCAGACTGTCACCCAAAACCCACTTATTTATCGCAAAGTACCAACATGGCAATTTGACCTGAATACTGAGGTTTTACTTTAGAAAAAACAACTCATACATTAACTTAAGATGATCCAAACAAAGTAAGGAAAGCAATCCCAAATGCTTTCGTTTACTTAAAATTATTTGGCAGAGAATTCGACACTTTAATGATGGTCTGGGCCTGGCTGGGGCGATGGCACGCGTGCCCACAGAGAGGGCTCTGAGTGCCACCTCTGGCACCCGTGCCATAGGTTCGTCACCACTGGACTAGGGTCTGGGAGACAAATCCCCCCTTGAACCATGGAAGCTGGCTGGAGGACCTTTGGGCCAGTCACACACTCTCAGCCTAACCTACCTTGCAACGCTGTTGTGAGGATAAAATGGAGGAAAGGAGATGTAAGCCACTGCGGGTCCCCACTCCCCAATGAGGAGGGATGTAAAAAGAAGCGTCGTGGTTTGCATGCAGTCTGGTTGAAGAGTCTACTGAGTAGAGCAGGGGTCCCCAGCCTTTTTGAGACTGGAGGCACACTTGGAATTCTGACAGGACACGGTGGGCGTCACAACAACATGGCTGTTGAGGGAGGTGGAGTCAGCCACAAAATGATGGCCACGTCTTAATGTCAGTAACACAGTCTCGATCCTTGTGCTGGGGTGGCAGTTGCTGCCAAAGCAACATTTAAAAAAATCTGCACAACCCATCAGAAGCCTTGCTGGGCAAAAGCGCTACCTGGCCCCGCCCACTTAATACAAACCCTTGGTGGGCACAAGGAAAGGCGTCCATGGTCATTACGGTGCCCACGAGCACCATGTTGAGGGTCTCCTGGATTAGCGAGTGTTTTGCAAAGAAGCAGTTTGGTGAGTTACCATACCAGAGAGGGGGCTGAAACCACAGTATGTCATGTAGAGGCACTGCTGTTTGGATTGGCTGATGAAACCTGGTGGATTAATGGATTAGTAAATATTGTGCATTCTGTTCTAAGAGGTAGGCTCAAGAGGTAAGTAGGTGCCTGTTCTCTGTATCTATAAAAACACCCACAACTTTCAGGCTGCCTTCAGACATTGCAGTTAACTGTGGCTTATAAACATCTGATCAAATCCATCTTAGTTGTCACATCTGAAAACAGAGAGGCCAAGAAGCAGGAGAGTGTTGGTTGGTTCCAGGCTGGGATTTCAGGTTGGCTTTGAACTGTGTTGTCTGAATCCACAAACAACAGCTTGTTTAGCATTACTTTTTATGGCTTCCTGGCCACATATGGAAGTATAGAGAAGACAGACAGCAAGGGGCCAGAAGCCGGAAAACCCAGGTTTCTTATGGCTTCCTGACCACATATGGAAGTATAGAGAAGACAGCAAGGGTCCAGAAGCCGGAAAACCCAGGTTTACAAATTGGGATTTGTTACCTCTATCTGGTAGTTTGTTGCACAAACCACAGTTTGTTTTGATATTCAAATATGGGTTCATTCTACCATAGGGAAAAGTAATCCCATTTATTAGGGAGCTCCAGTTTTGCAACCTTGTGCTCTGCTCTGTGAAGGAGAGAAAGTGAAGGGTAGCATTGCATCAAATTCCTGCCTTTGGGAGTTTATGTATTCATTTTGATTGATATCCCACCCTCCCTGCAAGCGGGCTCAGGGCGGGTCACAGCAGTAAAGTCACAACACCATTAAAACCAATTATAACAAATAATTAAAGCAATTAAAAACAGGTAATACAATAAATTCATAAGGTTCAATAGTCCTAAATGGCTGGAAGCAACTAGGCCTTGAAGCAGTAGAGATCTTTTTTTTTAAAGATTTTAAAGCAATTTTATTGAAGAATTTTATAATTGTACTACATCGCCAAACTCAGTTAATAGTATAAAAAACAAAACTTCACATGCATGCTTTATCTTCAGATCTTCTTCATCTTCCCTCTTCTTTCTTCTCCCAAACTTATTACTAGATAATATTTATAAAGAAGCAGTAGAGATCTTATTAATGTGGGCAACATATAGCTGGAAAGCTTCAGCAAGGGAGGTCAAATAATTGGGCACCCACCGCCTACCGAGGGACTGGCGGAAAAAGCTCCATTTTGCAGGCCCTGCAAAACTGTAAATAGGTCCAGCAGGGCTCTGATCTCAGACAGAAGCATGTTCCACCAGGCTGAAGCCGGGGTGGAAAAAGCCCTGGCCCTGGTTGAGGCTAAGCGAATGTCCTTTGGGCCAGGGACAACCAGTAGTAAATGATGGTCTGTGTAAGGCTCTCCGGGGCACAAATAATTAAGCGGTGGAAAGCATGGGACAGGAGAAGAATGCTGACTTTCCACTGTTTGACTTGGCAAGTAGATGGAGTCAAGGTTGAAAGGAGTGAATGAATGTCCTTTTTGAAGTGTCGGCTCATGGTGAGAGCTTAATTCCCTTTCCATATTGGCTTGTCTGTTGCAGGTGAAAACTGTTGCCTGATACTTCAGATGCATTTACACCAGGGGTCATTTCGGAGAAAAAGAGGCGCAGGAGCTCATTAGCATAACTTATTTGCATATGCCACACCCCCTGACATCACCGGAAGTGTGTCAGAAGGCAACACCCACCGCTCAGGCTCCACTGGACTGTTTTGGATTGCTAGCTATTGGGGGGGACGGGGACGTGCAGATCTGTCCTCGCAGAGGAGGGAGAGCTTGTACCTGAATAAAACCTGGTCTTAAAAGTGCCACTGGACTGTTTTGGACTGGGGGGGCTCTGCAGCTTACCTGACTGCTTCTTGCTCTGACTGAGGGCTGCTGGGAGCAGGGGGTGGGGCTTGTTGCATGTGCCTGCCCCCTGTGCTCTTTACTGCCGGAGCTCCACTCCTGTGCGCTCCTGCAGGAAATGACCCCTGGTTTACACCAACGGGCTTAAACTGGTTTAACAGTACTTTGCTTTCTGCAGAGACTTATGTCCTAAAAAGGGGGCTTAAGGGATCCCGGACCTGAGTAGCCCGGTCTCATCAGATCTCGGAAGCAAGGCAGGGTTAGCCCTGGTTAGTATCTGAATGGGATGTGGCAGAGGCAGGCAATGGCAAACCACCTCTGAATCTCTCTTGCCTTGAAAATCCTGTGGGGTTTGCCGGAAGTCAGTTGTGACGCAGCAGCTAAAAGACAATTCCTAGCAAAAAATCCTCGGTAGGCTTCCTGAACTGCCTTCTGGATTTCTTTGAGAGAATCCACAGCAGTCAAACTGTTGCGAAACCAATGTGAGTTTGTAAACTAGTAGTTCTTTCCTTACATATGAAGTTATCCACTTTCGGGGTTTCCCCTTGCTTTGCTGTGATCTTTCCCAAACCTGATTTGATACCATCTTTTTTGGCACCTTTAGACACCATGTGGTTGGAAGGTGCACAATGTAGTCCCACTGACACTGGCACCATTTTTCTTGTCTCAGGTCTGTCCGTTCCCCCCCGCCCCCCAAGTCTGCTATTTCTGCCACCCAAAACGCTGTAAGTCTTGGGTGGGCTTTCTAAAAAATTGGAAATAGTTAGATTTCTGTAGTGTGTCAAACAGTCTATGAGTGCCTCTAAATCCCCGGCTTTTGGACAAAAGACGTATGTAGCCCTTTTTGTTGTGAACATAGAAGGAGAAAGGTATGCCCTTTATCGGAAATGGAAAGGGTTGGAGACTTTTCTGCAAAAAAATTCAGAAGGGCTTGTAGATTGTGGCCGTAGGCTGTTGTAGTGCAGCAGCTGCAGATTTTTTTTACAAAAGTATGGAAAATTGTGGTTGATTTGAGGAGAAATCACAACTGTAGGGGGCTAAGGGAAGGTAAGTAGGGGGGGGGAAGACTCCTGTGCAAATGAGGCATTTGCAGCAGGAGCGCTACATAGAGAATCTGTCTTTGTTATGTAGAAACAGCCTTGGAGGCCCTGAGGTGAAAATCCAGTTCTCAGAGGTGATTGTCCTGTGTCTGGGTTTCAGGTGGTGGGGGGGAAGGGGTTGCATGATTGATTTTGCCTCCATACAAGAAAATTCTCTGCCCATGGAAATCTAGCATGGCAGCAGAAGCGGTTCTAACCTGCAGCACGGTTGGGGCAGCAGGAAAGCTCTCCGCCACATTGTGCATCCCTGCATGAGCACATATAAGACTATCTAGCTTCAAATAAAAGGAAAACCAGCCTTAAAGCTCAGCTCTATTCGCTGTGCTTCAAACCGACAGCATGGCAATAGGCGAACACTTGCTGTCGTCTGCTTTGCACAATAACCAATTTTTCCAGAACAAAGTTTAAGTCCAGCGGCGCCTTTAAGACCAACAAAGTTTTATTCACGGTGCACACGAAAGCTTAGACCCAGAATCAAACTTGATTGGTCGTAAAGGTGCCCCTGGACTCAAACTTCGTTCTGTTGCTTCAGACCAACACGGCGACCCGTTTGAACCGTTTCCCCCCAGCGTTTGGTCTGTATGCATGGATGAAGATCTCTTCAGCACAATTTGGCTCTTCTCTTCTTTCCCCTCCCCCCCCAACAAATGTGGCTCAGACTTTCCTTGGGGTTATAGTTCTGTTTGCACTGTGAGTACTTGGAAGGCTCTGAAAGCACTGATATTCCAGGGGGAATGTAGCAGGAACATCACCAGCATCTATTTGGGAACAATTCTGTTGGTGCTCGCAGACAGACATCGAAGAGAGAGTGGAGTGCTTTGCCATCATTTTGCTAGGCACCCTTCGCTGTAACATCTAGGACCTTTTCTGGGTAAAACAAAAACAAAGCCAGAATAATTAGGGCAGCTTTGTGCAGACAGCTGCTTACAGATATGCCTGTTAAACCAGTAAACAAGAATATTAAAGTATTGCTGAGCGGCAGGGGTCATTTCCTGCAGGAGCGCACAGGAGCAGAGCTCCTGCAGTAAAGAGCCTAGGGGGCGGGCACATGCAACAAGCCCCACCCCCTGCTCCCAACAGCCCCCAGTCAGAGCAAAA